>NW_008353342.1:6965401-6970373 GCF_000622305.1 Nannospalax galili
GAGAGAGAGAGAGAGAGAGAGAGTAATTTGAGTAATTTGTCCTTCACTGTGGGTCCATCCACTGGAGCCTAGTTAACCTACCAAGACTCCCAACCTTAAGAGAGACTGTCTCCAACTCCCAGGAGCCAATGGTTGCCAAAATTCCTTAGGTTGGGTTGAGATTTCTTACCCAGTTCCCCATGTCTATATTGGGAGTTTGTCTAGTTTCAGTTTACATGGGACTTATGCATGCTGTCACCATTGCTGTGAGTCCATATGAGTAACTGACCAGTTGCCTGGAAAGCTCCGTCTCCTTGTAGACATCTGCCACTACTGGTTCTTACAATCTTTCTGTGCCCTCTTCCATAATGATCTTGAGCCTTGGGTGGCAGAAGTTTAATATGGGTGTCCCATTCAAGGATTAGTACTCTGCAGCCTTTTGTCTCTGCACATTAGCCAGTTGTGCACCTGGGGCACAAGAAAACTTCCCTGCTGAGAGTTGAGAGATGCATTACTCTATGGGCATAGCAGTAAGCTATTAGGAGTCAGTTTAATATGAGAACTATTTAGTTGGAAACTAGTATTAGGCTCTCCCCTGTATTCTGTGAACTGTCTAGCCTCAGGTTTTTAAGCCCGATATCCATGTCAGGTATGAGCATCAACCTACGAAACAGACCTTAGGTCCAGTTAGAGAGTTTTTGAGTGCTCCCATAATTATTCATGACAGTATTACAGCAGTTGACATATTTTGCCGGGGCAGTTGTTATTATAGTTTGCATAGTTCACAGCTGGGTTAGACTCATAAGTATTTTTCTCTTTTGGTATCATGCAAAGCACTTTCCAGCACTATGAATGTTAGCCAGTAGAGATGAGATTTTGAAGTTAATACCAACTTGATTTCTCCTTTTGTGTTCTACAGTTCATGTGTGTAATTACATCAGCAATAAGGTCTTAGCATCAAGTTCTGGTGGATAATTAAGACCAGGGACAAGTGGCAGTATTATTTGGTGGTCCATGGGACTCCTGGTCAACAGTTTCTAGAGGAGTACGTTCTTGGCATTGGGCTTTTACTTTGCTACCCTATGGTGTTCAGTAGGCGCAATGTCTCCCTGTTATATGGTAACACCTTTTCAATCTCTTCTTATAATGTATATGTATACACTTTAAGAAGAGGTTTCTATATGGCTTTTTCTAAAGGCATTTAGTATTACTTATTCCTCTCCATACTCCCACCTCTGTCCTGCCCCCCCATTCCCCACCCTATTTAACCCTTCCTAGTCTAATGTGCCCCTTTCTCCCTTCATAGCTCTACATTCAAATGTCGTGTGTATGAGTGCTTTGCCTGCATGTATGCAAGTGCTATGTATGTGTGCAATGCCCAAGGAGGCCAGAAGAGAGAATTGATTCCCTGTAACTGAGGCTACAGTGGGTTGTTAGCTGCCATGTGGGTGCTGGGAAGAGAACCCGGGTCCTCTGCAAGAAAAGCTAGTGCTCTTAACTTCTGAGCCATCTCTCTACCCCTTTTCTCCATCTCTTTTTCTAAAACCCTGAGGAAAATTCAGAAGAAGCACTTCTTAACTGGAGTCAGGGTCACCTCCTCTCATGGACCTTGAACAGTCCTGCTTCATCCATCACTTGGGTATCAGACCTTATGTTGTTTGGTTTGTTTGCTCCCACACACATACTTGGATCTGCCAATTTTGTATTAGATCAGTAAAAAAGTATTTAAAAGCTCAAAATTAGCTGTTAGCTTTCAAATAAACAGTAAATAGTTTACAGTTCCCTTTCAGTTAAAAAGAAATATGAGATTTCCAGTTTCCAGTGTAGTGTGCGAGCAGCTGGAAATAATCATTCCAGTAGCCAAGAAGCCAGCGGCCAAGCAAGCAGGACACAGAAGCTTACTGATCTGTGAGGGATCTGATGGGACAGGACAGAGTGCCTCCCAAAAGCAGGGAAAAGCAGAAGCAGACACAGAAGTCCTCTGAGCAGAACCCTGGGGTAACTGGCTTGGGAAGGACCCTGGAGCTGTCACTCTCACCTCCCTAGAATCTCAGTGTAGAACAGTTTGTCACTCCAGCTGAGCCCAGTCTTAAGGAAATACCCTCATGAGTCCTAAGTAAATCTCCCACTAATGATCAAGGGAAAATAACATTTTTATAGCAGTTGGAGAGAAAAGTAGCAACTTTGAAACATATCCAAGACAGCTTAAAAAGAATAAGAAGAATATTTTAAAAACCTGGGATTGTTGCCTTGGCCTGATAAGGCAAGTCACCTTCTTCCACTAGCCTTCTATTGGGCAAAGGGAAGCACTGGTCTCCAGCTCTGCTTGTCTTCTATCTCAGGGAAGTGGGATACCCAAGGGCAGCTCCACAGAGCCTGAGTGAGGTGGGAGGACAGAGAGGGTGAAAGGGGAATGATCTTAGTTTTGAGGAGGCTTCTTCATAGCAGACCACTGAAGCTTGTTCACTGTAGTTTGTGACCCTCAGCCTTCAGTGAGGGTTGCTGGTACATTGTCAGGTGAAAACAAAGGCTAAAGGGACATAAAAAACATTAGAACTAGAGTCTCATATGGTAGGGGTGTGGGAATTATTAGATCAAAACTTAACAATGTTGATTAATATTCCAAAGATACTAAAAGAAAAAGGACAATATCCAAGCACAGGTGGACAGTTTAAGCAGAGGATGGGATGCCAAGAAATAAAAGAAACACTGGACATAAAACCTCAGAAATAGAAATCAATAATGCTTTTGATGGGCCCACTAGCAGACTGAACATGGCTGAGCTAAGAATTAGTGAGCTTGAAGTTATGGTTTGGCTACAAATGTCACAAATTGAAATCAGTCATTACCACCAAACTGACTGAAAATAAACTGAAAAAATACCCTAAACTGTGGGTTAGCACATCTATAACATGCACATATTGTGAATATAAGAGAAAAAGAAGCAGAAATATTTGAAGAAGTGACTTAGTTTGCTAAAATTAATGTCAGGCACTAAGCCAATGGCCCAAGAAACTCACAGAAACATCAGCAGAATAAAACAAAACAAAACTGTGCATGGAAACATAACACTCAAGCTGCAAAAGATCAAACATAATGAAAATCTTGAGGCAATTTAAAGGAAATAAACACTTAATTATGGGAAGAAGAGGATGAGGGTTACATCAAACCTGTCTTTAGAAATCATGCAAGTGAGGGGAGAATGAAATAAGATATTTAAAGCATCAAAGGAGGGGGATGGGAATTCTAAACTCTTCAAAATTGTTCATAAAAACTGAAGGATAAACAAATGTTTTCTTAAGTAAAAACTGATGGAAAATTTTGCCAATAATTATACTTTGAAGACAGAAATTAATATTTTTATTACACTTATTTATTTTGTGCATGTATGTAGGGGGAGCACCCATGTCACAGCACATGTGTAGAGGTCAGAGGACAACTTACCAAAGTCAGTTCTTTCCTTCCACCAAGTGGGTTGTGGGATGGAACTCTGATAGTCAGACATGGAGGCAAGCACATACTGACACATAGATACACATATGTACATTCAATTAAAAATAAGACAACAATCTTATAATAAAGAATACAAAGGAAAAATAGAAAGCATTTATTACAAGTTCCTTGCCCTGTCTGAAGTGATAGAGCGCTATTTGAAAGTAGAACTGTAGAGACAGATTGAGAGGGCATTTTCCGATCTCCGTGTGGCTGTGATCTCAACAGACTGCCAGAGAGTGCCCAGTTCTGGACTCTCTCTGGCATAGCGGCTGAGAACTCAGGGGACTGCCTGAGAGCGTCTGGATCCTGCCTCCACATGGTGATAAGAGTTATGCAATTTTGGAGTCTTTTTAGATAGACCCACTGAAGGGGTACTCCAGTTGCCTCACCCTGCGTCCCTGTTCAGCATGGAAGAAGCCACAGAGGTCTGTGAGCCCATTCCCTAACTGTAACTTGGGTAACCTCTTCAGAGGATGGTGTGATAAGAACAGAAGGTAGGAATTGGCTAGATAGGGTAAAAGGACCAAGGACCCCAAAGAAAGGTAGCCAGTTTCTTGGCTAAAACCCACAATATCCTTGGGCCTCTTAGCAAGAAAATGTCTAAAGTATTTGGGAGCTTTTATCTAATCCTCAAAAGATTTTAGGGTCACCTCTTCAGAGGGGGGAATGTTAGAGTAGCAAAAGCCCCATAAAAAAAAATAAAAGAAGGCTCTGCTTCCCTGGGCCTGCACCACCGGCTAACTCCTAGCCTGCACTACTATCCTCAGGCCTCTTGGGGTAAGTCTATAGCGCAGCTCTCCGCACCGGGACTCCCTAAGCGACATTCACCCTTCCATGCCCCGCCTCAACGTTCTATACTCCTAGTTTGGGCCCTACGCCATTCCTAGTCTCGGGGCCCCAGACACCTGGGGAACCAATACTGCTTCCTGACCCTTCCCACCCAGAGAAACTCAGTCCCTTTCTTGGGCTCCAGGAGCACCACTTCTGGTCCTGGCCCCGCCCTCACCTCTCGCTGCTTCCCTGGGCCTACACCACCAGCTAACTCTCCTAGCCTGCACTACTATCCTCAGGCCTCTTGGGGTGTCTATAGCTCAGCTCTCCACACCGGGACTCCCTAAGCCACATTCACCCTTCTCCCTCCCCATCGCCGTTCTATACTCCTAGTTTGGGCCCTGCGCCATTCCTAGTCTTGGGGCCCCAGACACCTGGGGAACCAATACTGCTTCCTGACCCTTCTCATTCAGAGCAACTCAGTCCTTTTTTTGGGCTCCAGGAGCACCGCTTCTGGTCCTGGCCCTGCCCTCATCTCCCTCTACTTCCCTGGTCCTCCAACACCCACCAGCCTCTTTCTGGGGCTGACAGCCTCTTTCTGGGGCTCCGAGGCTTACCTTTACTCTCCCTGATCCTTTGCATCCAGTACAACCCAGCTACTCAATCCACTCCCTGGGAAATCTTGGGGCTTCTTCCCTCCCCATCTGCCTTTGCTTCCCTGCGTGGC
>NW_008353342.1:6975907-6993517 GCF_000622305.1 Nannospalax galili
GAATATGTTAATGCTGTAATGAAATGCTTCTAATCATGTGGTTATTAAATAATTTAAAAAAAAGCAAATAAATATTTAGCCTAGAAAAAATAAAATAACATAAAAGAAGAAGCAAGAGTACACAAAGTTATAAGAAAAAAGTGATGGGGAGATATGGGAGGAGTCGGAGGGGAGGGGTGGGTGTGGATTTGGTCAAAACAGCTTATATGCATGTATGAAATTCTCAATAAATTATTAAAAAATAAAGTAGAACTGTATTAATTTTAAATATGTCATAGTCTCTAAAATAATCATTAATGTAAAAATTTAAAAATGCAATCCATACTATAAGAAAGGAAAGAAATCGAATAATATAAAACATTAAAGAAATCCGCAGGAGGCAAAAAAGTTTAGACAACAAAGATGGAAACAAAAATGAGTATGAATAGAAATCCATAGATAATGGGATAGATACTAAAATCAGCTTATCAACAACTTTCTATATGAATGTCCAGAATTTACCAAATAAAAGACCAATATGGACCCACGAGATGGCCTAGGAAGTAAGGCACCTACCCCCAGTTGATGCACATCTCAGGACCTCAAGTTTAATACCTAGAACCCACATAAATGTGGAAAGAGAAAACCAACTGCACAAAGTTGCCCTCTGACCTCCATATATACAACCCCCCCCGACATATCATACACACACTAATTAAAATGAAAGACAAGTGTTCCCAGAATGGACAAAAAATGAAACCCAAATGTATGAAGCCTATAAGAAATAAACAAATATGAAGGCATACACAGATTTAAAGTAAAGTAGTGAGAAAGGATTATATACTATCAATAGTCAAAAACAGGCATATCTGTTATTTTAATGTCAGAGATCACAGGTTTCAAAACAAGAAAAATAATCAGAGATAAATAAATAATTCACTACTTCAGGAAGCTATAACAATCCAAAATGCCCATAGATGTAACAACAAAATAGAGGCACATGAAACAAGACAAACTGGCTGGCAAGAGACATGGATAAACCCACTGCAGCACCTCCCTATGAGCAATGGGGAGACACAGAGGCACTAAGAGCATAATTGAACTTAGGCGCACCATGAATCAACCGAGTCTAATTACATGTCAACCCAAATGCCAGAATACATGATCTTTTCAAGCTCAGATGGTCCATTCCATAAGAAAGTCTATGCTATGAGTCACAAAGCACACTACAACAAATTGGAAAGAATAGAAATTATAGTGTCTGCTCTCAGACTACAGTGGAAACCAGTAACAGAAAGGCCACAGAAAAGTCTCCGAGGAAAGACTGAATATATGTAAGAAAACATGAGTCAAATAATCCTCAAGAGCACTTAAATATTTTTAATAATTTAAACATGGTTTATTCCTGGTTATTTTTGAGGTTATTGTGAATGGAAGGGTTTCCATGAACTCCTTCTCCGATTGTTTGTTATTAGTATATAGAAAGGCTACTGATTTTTGTAAATTGAGTTTATAACCTGTCACTTTGCTGAAAGTGTTGATCGTTTCTAGAAATTTTCTGATGGAATTTTTGGAAGCTGTCATGTTTTACTATATGCTAAATACGGATCATTATATTTACAGACAAGTATACCTGTCGCCACTCATCAAAGAAGCTTCTTTTTGCAACAGGAGACTGTGACAGAGTTCCACAACTGGCCATAGAGAATAAGTGTCTGTGAGATGCCCAGCCCTAAGTGACATATCTACAATGGAACCTCTACAAGGAAGACTCATGGAACATAGTGGAATGGGAAATAGAATGCTAATGAATCTCTCAGCTATCACCAGCACAGCTTCCTCATTCAACAGAGGATGATAATACAGAAGGCCACAACTGGCCAAAGTTTAGAGAATAAGAGACTGTAGACCCACCCAGGGTTCAGAGACCATTGGGGAAGAGGGGGAGAAAAGAGCCAGGGGTGGTACATGACCATAAGGGACAGAGCCTCCAAGGTTTCTGGGAACTTGCTCATATGAACTTACAGCAATAGTGACACCTACATAAGACCCATGCAAACTCAGTTAGACAAAAATCCAGGAAAGAACAAGGGAAATGGGAATGAGGGTCCTTACCTTAGCTGAGGAACTACAGGCAGCTAATCACTGCTTGGTGAGGAGAGTTGATATTCTTTAGGGGACTGACACTAGATAGGCTGACAGATGCATGAAATCATTCTGTGGGCAGGCTATGGTGGGGAGGGATGAAGATAGAGAAGGGAGTCTAAATATGATTAAGATGTGTGAAATGCACAAAAATTCAATAAAAATATACGTTGGAATAAACAGAGGAGGACTGTAAGATGGCACATCAAGTAAAGGCACTTTCTGCTAAGCAGATGATCTGAGTTCTAACTCTGGGAAGGAGAAAATTGACTCCTACATGTTGTCTTCTAACACCTCCCCCCAACACACACACATACACACACACACACACAGAGTAGTATACCCCTCAAATAAATATAATAAATAATTAAAATAAAAGATGCATAATGCATATTAGAATTTGTGGGCTATAGAGAAGCAATGCTTAGAGGGAAATTTAGCATGAATATTATTCAAGAAAGAGAAAATTACAATTAAGCTTTCATCTTAGATAAGTAAATAGAACAAGGGAATTTTTATTTCTTGAATAAATAAAAGAAATTGAAAATAGTTTTAAAAAATCAACAAATACAGAAAAACAGTCTTTGAAAAGAAATAAAACTTGAAAGGAAAAACTCAGAAAGTTCAGAGAAAAACCTCACCAATAGATGGAATCAAGTGGAGGAGAGAATTTCAGATCTCAAAGACAAGGTAGACAACACGGATCACTTAGTCAAAGAAAATGTCAAATCTAAAATAACCCAGGAACAGAATATACAAGACTTCTGGAACACTGAAAATAGTCCAAACCTAAAAACCACAGGTATAGAAGAAGAAGAAATGCAGGTCAAAGGCAAAGAAAATATTTTCAACAAAACCATAGAAGAAAACTTCCCAAATCTAAGGAAGGCAATACCTATTAAAGCACAAGAGGCATACAGAACACCAAGTAGTGTAAAGCATCAGAAAAGAACATCCACACATCTTATATTTATCAAAAAACTAAATGTATAGAACAAAGAAAAGATATTGAAGCTGTGAGAAAGATCAAGCCACATATAAAGACAGGCCAAGGAGAATATTAATGAATATTAACTGACTTTTCAATGGAGACTCAAAAGCCAGAAGGGGTTGGACTAATGCCCTTCAAGTCATAAAATAATACAGGTGCCAACCCAGACTACAATATCTAGTGAAACTACCAGTTGTGATTGAAGAACAACTTTTCATGATAAAAACAGTTCTGCAGATGATAAAAGAAGGAATACCTGGGTCTAAAGAGAAGACTAAACACACCCAAGAAAGCATAAGAAATAAACAATCCTAAAAACTTAACCAAAAGAAGCCTAAGGAAGCACAACTACCACAAAAATATAACAGGAAACACTGGTCAATAATAACTCTCAATATTCAGGGTCTCAATTCCTTAATAAATATTCCATCTCAATAAAGGACAAATATTAACAGATTAGATTAGAAACAGGATCCATCTTTTTGGTGCCCCCAAGAAAAATACCTCATCGTCAAGGACTGACACAATTTTAGTGTGAAAGAATAGAAAAAATGTATTCTGACTAAAGGGGAACTAAGAAACAAGGAGACATAACTATCCTGAAAACCAACAAAATAGATATAAAACTAAATCCAATCAAAAGAGTCAGGGAAAGACATTCGATTCTTATTAAAGTAAAAATATTATAATCCTAAGCATATATGCACCAAAGGGGCACACAATTTCATAAAAGAAACACTATTAGATCTAAACCAAGAGATTAACTCTAACACAGTGATAGTAGATGACTTTGATACCCCACTTTCACCAATAGGCAGGTCAGCCAGATAAAAACCAAATGTAGAAAACTTAGAGTTAAATGACATCATAAATCAAATGGCTCTTACAGACATTTACAAAACATTCAACCCAAACACTAAAGAATATACTTTCTTCTTAGCAGCCCAATGAATGTTCTCTAATGTCAACCGCATCTTAGAACACAAAGCAAGTATCAATGAATTTATGAATTTATTCATTCAAAAGTCTACTGAAAAATGCACATGAAAAATATGTGCAAGTGCGTGTGAATAGCTAAAGGCTATATAACAAAAACCACAGTGCCAAGCAAGAGAAATCTGCCTTCACACTGTTGATCAGGATAGTCCGAAAGACTCCCAAAACAGCACAGATTATTACCATAGCCCTTGATTTCCTCCCAGAACTTGAAGATGTCGCCAAAAACAGGACATACTTCTGGAACAGTCTTGGAGCAATTGAACTGGAACTGACTTGGAAGTTTCCTCCCTGAAGGCTAGTTTTCATAGCATCAGAGGATATCATGCAAGCTGCCAACGGAGAAAACCAATAAATGGTCCTACCCAGCTGTAAAGCCTAATAACCCCAAATGTCTGGCCCAGCAAACTATCTCTATTGGTGCAGTAGTGGCACTTTTATTTTGGAGGTAATCAACAAAGGTCTAATTGGATATAAGGCCCTCTCAGTGGAGGAGAACTCATGTGTGGCACTAAAAACATTGCCAAATATACATGACTGGAGAGTCATGGTCCTAGAGAAAAACATACTTTTGTCACATCCCTACACCAACACAATTTCCTACTGTATTCTAAATATGTGTTCTCATATTTACAGAGAAGTGTACCTTTCACCACTCATCAAAGAAGTTACTTTTTGCAACATATGGAGACTACTACAGATTCTACTACTGGTCAAACACAGATAATAAGTGTCTCTGAGATGCCCAACCCTAAGTAACACACTTGCAATGAAACCTTTACTCCTAAGGCTCAGGGAACATAGTGGATTGAACAGGGGGCAAAAAAAAAAAATCGGTGCATCTCTCTACTCTCACCATCGAAGCTTCCTTATGCAATTAACACACACACACACAAAAACTCCAACTGGCCAAAGTACAGAGAATAAGAGGCTTCAGAGTGCATATCCCTGGATAGGACACATACGTCAAACCTCTGCCACCCAAAGCTCAGGGACCATTGTGGAAGAGAGACAGAAAGACTGTAGGAACCCAGGATGGTGGAAGATCACAAGGAGGCAGAGTTTTCCAGATGACTGGAAAGGTACCCATCTGAATTGACAGCAATCCTGACAGCATACACAAGATCCAGACCAAAACAAAAACAAAAACATAGAGGGTGGAAATGAGTAAGAAGACCCAATCTTCAAATCCTACCTGAGAAACTATTTGCAACCAGTTACCTTTTGAAGAGTTGGAGTTGATTTTCTTTAAGGGAGTGATACTAGATAGGTTGACTAGGATCCTCCAGTGGATGGATTCACACCAAGGGATTTCTGGGGACATAAATTTGGCTTGATATGCCTTAACATACATGACAGAATGCATGAAAACTGGTGTGTGGGGTGACTATGGGGGTGCAGGTAGGAGAAGGTGTCTAAATATGATCAAGATGTATTGCATGAAATTTGAAAAAATCAATAAAAATTTTAAATAAAAAGAAAGAAAATTGAAATGGTATTCTGTATACTATGTGACCACAAAAGAATAAAGCTGGCTATCAACCATAATAGAAATTAGAAAAAGTACTCAAACTCATGGAACCTAAGTAACACATTAGTAAATGAAATAGGTCAAGGGAAAAAATCCAGAAGGCTGTTAAAAATTTCCAGAATTGAATGAAAATGAAAACATAACATATCAAACTCTATGTTACACAATGAGGTAACCCTAAGATGCAAATTTACAGAACTAAGTGCCTACATAAAAGAAAAAAAACTGGAGAGATCTCATGTTAATAATGATGTACCTGAAGGCCTTGGAAAAGCATGGACAAACACTGAAAAAGAGTGGAAAAATTTTAACCAACTATATGTCTGACACAGGTATCTGGACTATACAAATAACTAAAAAGAAACTCAACATCAAAGAAAGCAACCCAATTAAAAATTGGGGAAAGGTCTAAAACAGAGAGTTCTCAAAAGATGAAACATAAGTGGTGGGGACATATTTTGTAAAAATATTCAATATTTTTAGTCTTAGGAAAATGCAAATAAAACTATTTTGAGATTTCATCAAAGCCCAGTCAGAATAGCTAAGATCCAAAGAACAAACAATGACAAATGCTGGTGAGGATGTGGGGAAAGGGGAACTCTTATCCACTGCTGGGGGGGGTAGTGCAAACTGTTGCTGCCACTATGGAAATCAGTGTGTATATTCCTCAGAAAACCAGAAATAGATATACCACATGATCCAGCCATATCTCTGTTGGGCATATAGCCAAAGGACTGTACCAAACTACAGAGAAATCCATTCATCTATGTTCACTGCTGCTCTATTCACAATAATCAGGAAATGGAAACAACCTAGGCATCCATCAACTGATGAATGGATGAAACATATGGTACATTTGCACAATGAAATATCATTCAGTGGTTAAGAAAAAATGGGATTATGCAGAACATTATAAGGGAATATTTTAAAAACCGATTATTAAATTTGAAAAACTAAAAGAAATGTATGTATATCTAAAGTCATGGGAAGCACCAAAGTTAAACCAAGAAGAGATTAACAGTTTAAACAAACACATAACATATAAGGAAATTTAAACACTAATACAAAACCTCCCAACTGAAAAAAGTCCAGGCTCAAATGAATTTACAGCAGAATTACACCAGGCATTTAAAGAAAATCTCCAACCAATACTACTTAAATTATTCAAAATGATAGAAACACAGGGAGAATTCCCAAATTCTTTCAATGAAGCCAGTATCACTCTAACACCAAAACCAGGTAAAGACATAACCAAAAAAGAAAACTATATTATTAATGAAACTAGATGCAAAAAATCTCAACAAAATACTTGCAAACTGCATACAGATGTACATCAAAAAGATCATTCACCATGATCAAGTACGCTTTATTCCAGAGATGCAGGGATGGTTTGATATACGCTTCAATAAATTTCATCAATCGTATAAATGGTTTCGAAGACAAAAATCACATTGTCATCACAA
This sequence comes from Nannospalax galili, assembly GCF_000622305.1. Taxonomy (NCBI): domain Eukaryota; kingdom Metazoa; phylum Chordata; class Mammalia; order Rodentia; family Spalacidae; genus Nannospalax; species Nannospalax galili. The sequence goes on from NW_008353342.1 coordinate 6,983,013, forward strand.
TAGATGCAGAAAAGGCTTTTGACAAAATTCAGCATGCATTCATGATAGAAGTTCTAAAGGTCGGTGGACTGGAGGGAACATTCCTGAGCTTAAGCAAAGCTATATACAACAAACCCACAGCCAACATCATTTAAAATGAAAAAAAAAAAATGGAAGCATTCCCACTAAAATCAGGAACCAGATACGGATGTCCACTATCTCCACTTCTTTTCAATATAGTGCTTGAAACTCTTGCTAAAGCACTAAGACAAAAGACAAAAATTAAAGGAGTACTAATTGGAAAAGAAGAGGCCAAATTATCCTTTTTTGCAGATGATATGATACTCTACCTAGGAGATCCCAAAAATTCCACCAGAAAACTCCTAGAACTGATCAACACCTTCAGTAAAGTGGCAGGTTACAAAATTAATGTATAAAAATCAGTAGTAGCCTTTCTATATACCAACAATAAGCAACTGGAGAAAAAAATACAGAAACCCTCCCATTCACAATAGCAGAAAAAAAAATCTTGGAATAAACCTGTCCAAAGATATCAAAGATCTCTACAACAAAAATTTTAAATCTTTAAAAAAAGAGATTGAGGAAGACACCAGAAGATGGAAAGACCTCCTATGCTCATGGAATGGAAGAATTAATATTGTGAAAATGACCACCTGACCAAAAGCAATATATAGATTCAATGCAATCCCAATCAAAATCCCCATGACATACTTCACAGGATTAGAAAAAAAATCCTTAAATTTGTATGTAAGCACAAAAGACCCCAGATAGACAAAGCAACCCTGAGCACAAAGAACAGTGCTAGGGGAATTTTTATACTGGATCGCAAAGTATGCAACAGAGCTACAGTCATAAAAATAGCATGGTACTGGCACAAAAATAGACCCATAGATCAATGGAACATCATAGAAGACCCAAACTTGAATACACACAATACAATTTCAGCAACCTGTTATTTGGCTAAGGTGCCAAGAACAACTAATGGAGGGAAGACAGCATCTTCAACAAATGGTGCTGACAAAACTGGATCTCCACTGGTAGAAGAATGAAACTAGATTGTTATCTTTCAACTTGCACAAAAGTCAACTCCAAATGTATCAAAGACCTCAATGTGAAACTCAGAACTCTGAAACTATTAGAAGAAAACATTGGCAGTAATACTACAAGATATAGGCATAGGAAAGGGCTTTCTAAATTAGTTACCAGTTGCTCAGGAATTAAGGTCAACAATCAATAAGTGGGACCTCATTAAACTAAAAAGCTTCTGTACAGCAAAAGAAACAATCAAGAGAGTGAAGAGAAAACTCATATAGTGGGAAAAAATCTTCACCAGTGACACATCTGACAGAGTTTTAGCATCAAGAATGACCCAATTAAAAGATGAGCTAAAGACATGAACAGAGAATTCTCAAAGGAAAAATAAAGATGGCTAAGAAATATTTTTAAAAGCGTTCAACACCGTTAGTATTTAGGGAAATGCAAATTAAAACCACCTTAAGATTTCACTTTACCCCAGTCAGACTGGCTAAGATCAAGAGAACTAATGATACCAAATGCTGGTGAGGATGTGGAGAAAGGGGAATGCTCGTTCACTGCTAATGGGATTGTAACCTCATGCAACCCCCATGGAAAGCAGTATAAAGAACTCTTAAAAAACTAAAAATGAACTTACCGTATGACCCTGTTATATTGCTCCTTGGCATATACTCAAAGGACTCATCCTATTGCAGAGACACTTGTACAACCATGTTTGTTGCTTCTCTTTTCACAATAGTTAAGAGATGGAAGCAACCTAAGTGTTGCTTGATGATGAGTGGTTAACAAAAATGTGGTACATTTACACAATGGAGTTCTACTTAGCAGTAAAGAAAGATAAACAATGAAATTTGCAAGTAAATGGATGGATCTAGAAACTGTTATACTAAGTGAAGTAACACAGACTCAGAAAAGCAAAAGACGTATATCATCCCTCATTTGTGGATCCTAGCACCAAATCCTTATACGTGAGTGCATATCCTGATGGAACTGCAGGACCAGGAATATAGAAGGGAACCAGGGAGGTAAAGGGAAAGAAGGAACCCGAGAGAGAAGAATAGTAAGAGAAAGGTGTTGCTAAGGGAGAAAGATGCAAAAAGGGAGTAATTAAAGGGGAAGAGGGGAAGGAGAGCTATACAAAGAACTATGGGAATAAAGAGGAAAACATTCTCCCGGTACACAGTGAAAAAAAAAAAAAAAAAGCCTTAAGCACAGGAAAGAAGGAACCCTACCAGGGATGGAAGAAAGCCCTACCAAGACCCATACAGTTGTTAAATGAAAATCTAGAAGTGGGTCACGCCCCCCATGAGCTGTTGGCCAGAGGGGCCCTAGAGGTCCCCAAAACAATAAAGGTCATTGCCAATAATGTTAGTGGTATACCAGAAATGGACCGTAAAACCCTATTGCTGAAGAAACTACATGATGTGAGCCTGGGAGAGGGAGAAATCAAGCGTGGACTAAGTTAGAAACTTTCTGCTCCTGGATGGGTGGCTTTCACAGTACCAGAAGGCAATATGCTGATAGCTGGGGGAGAATTGTCCCCTATAACTCTGCTCAACAACAGACCCCATGTGCTGCACTCTCAACATGCCAAATAAGATGTGCTCGCTGGTACAATAGTGGCACATCTAGTGTATCTACAAACAGCAGATTTTCTATTGGATATAATGCCCAATCCTAGGAGTGGAACACACATCTGGTAGTGTAGACCAGGCCAATCCCCTGTGGCAGAGAAGGATATAGACCCCAGTGGGGAAGCCACTGCAATTGATTTGTTAGATGTGATGCACATGCTAAAATACCATCCAAGCATTTGTGTTTATGCTCATATTTTAAGTTATTATAGCAGCCACTGCTTAGATGTTCTTGCTTCTTGCTGTTTGTGTTTTTACAGCAGATGGAATCCCACTGAAATGGGCCAACAGCCCATGGAAAACAGATGATGCAGAGACCTGAAAGTTCAGTGCCTTGGCACAATGAGAGGAAGATCATCCCACACCTATCACCCCCTCCAAGGCTCAGGGACTTTTGTGGAAGAGGTTGGCAGAAAGAATGTAAGAGGAGGAGGAAGGGGTGGAGTGTTACCTGGAAGTGTCCCTCTGACCACCATGCTGGCAGACCAAGGTAACCCAAGTTCATCAAGGATTCTATGGGGGAATTTCCCTTCCCATGCAATCAGTCAGTCTTAGCTGCATGTGGGGGAGGCATTATGGATATATAAGTTGAGAATGCCATGAGGGACCTCTCTTGCCATTTTGTGAGGCTGTCAGGAAGTCACAGAATCTATATTTGAGTGTGGACTTTCCATCATAGCCATAAATGCACTCTTCTGTAAATAAAAATCACCCTGTGTTCTGTTATGCTCTGTTAGCAAGCCCAATAAATTCCTTAGGATTTTTTTTAAAAAAGAACAGAGCTAATGGAAACCTTCATTATTCCACCAAAGTTGACACATGTGGGCAAATCCTTTGGTCTTTTATTTCTTATTCCTATTTTTCCCCTTTAAACATATATATATATATATAGTAACCAGGTTCAAGTTATTTCTGGAAAATGTGTTAAAAATTGCCTCTGTTGGGAATAGTAAATTAATAAATAAATTAAAAAAAGAAAAATGAAGTTATGAACTGCACTTGTAAATGGATGGAGCTGGAAGCACTCATTCTGTGGTAACCCAGACCAAGAAGACAAACATAGCATGTTCTCTCTCATAAATGGATACTAGCTTTGAATCTCACAGTATCCATGTTTCAGTTACAAAATCCACAGAGGTCTGGTACATTAGCTACATTTCTGTTACTGTGATAAAACTCCATGACCAAGGCAATTTATAGACAGAAGATATTATTTGGAATATTATTACAGAGTATAAGCATTGATAATCCTTGGAGAAGCATGGCAGAGGGAGGTGACTGGAGCAGAAAGCTAAGCTATCACATCTTTAAGCAGGCACAGGAAGCAGATTGTGAAACTTGACATCTGGGAGGGCTTGAGAACTCTCAAAACTTGGCCTCAGTGATGCAACTCCTCTAGCATGGCAACACCTCCTAAAGGTTCTATGGGCCTCCCCAAACAGTGTCATGAACTGGGGACCAGTTGCTACTAATAAATGGCCATTGCGGGGAAGGTTCATGGGAAGGGATATAGAATGCAATGATACATGGGCCTCCCCAAACAGTGTCATGAACTGGGGACCAGTTGCTACTAAAAATGGCCATTGCGGGGAAGGTTCATGGGAAGGGATATAGAATGCAATGATAGAAAGGGTGACAGGGAAATAATGGAGTAGGAAGGCTTAAATGGAGTGAAGACTAGGAGGGCAGAGCAGAGTAGGGAATATGGGGAGAGATAACTAACACTAAAAGCCTTTTGAAAAAGTCATATGGAAACCTACCACTATAGCAGGTTCTTAAAGTACATACTTATACAATATAGAAAGAGTTTAAATGGAGTTACCCTATATCAGGCACCAATACCCTATCAGAAATTATAGACTAGAAAATAAAAAGCCCCATGCCAGGAATAGACTTCCTTTTTTAAAGCTTGTCCCACAGACCCTCAAAAAATAGTGGGTATTTTCCTTTCTCTTGGTTACCTCCCAGAACTTGATGGAACAACCCTATTGCAGAAGACACTAAATATGTTAGCCATAGAACAAACAAATAAAAAAAATCAAGCTGGTAGTGGCCTCAAAGCTTCATCTGTACTAACTTTCACAGGGCTGAAAGGTGCAATGCATGCTACCAGAAGAGAAAAGTATTCATGAATCTTACCCAGCTGTGAACTTTGTGAGCCATAACAACTGACCTGGTAAGATATGCCCACTGGTACATCACGAATGAGATGTAACCAGTGAGTTTCTGATTGAATTTAAGGTCCATTTCAGAAGATGAAGCCCATACATAACACTGGTATCAGGCCTGGGAACCTGTGGCTAGACAAGTCACAGACTATAGGGAAGAACCTATTATTATTCTATTGAATTGACACAGTATTAAACCAATTCCTCATGGCTTACTGTTATATGCATAGATTAATGCATCTCTCAACCTTCACCAGAGAATGTTCTTTTTGTAGCAGATGGCAATTAGTACAGAGGCCCACAACTGGTCAACATACAGAGAATAAGAAATTGCAGAGTGCTTAACATAGAATAGGGCACCTATATCAAATCTTTGCCAAAGTTCATGTTCATTGTATAAGAGGGGGTGGAAAGACTCTAAGAGCTAGAGGTGCGGATAACTACAAGGAAACTGTTTCCCAGATAGCAGGGCAGTTATATGAATTCACTGTAATTGTGAAAGTGTGTACAAGACCTATGTAAGCTCAAGCCAAACAAATTCCCAGCATAGATGGAGTGGTGGTGTCAAAAACCCTAACCCTAGCTGAGGAACTGTTGGTAACTGATAGCTGCTAGGAGAGGGAGATTCAGTATTCTTTAAGGGTGTGATTCTGGGTAGATTGACCAGGCTCCAGGGAATGGGCCCACACCAAAGGCTATTGGGTCACAAATTAGATTTGATAGGCCTTTAAGATAATAAGGGACTTGATAAGGGACTTGAATAAGATGGATGAACAGTAAGGGGGTATGCAGAGAGGAAAGGGGATCTGAATATGATGGAAATACATGATATGAAATTCAAAAAGTAACCAAACATTTTTAAAGAGTAAAGGGGAAGAGATAACATCAGGGTTGAAATTAATGAGAATCAATAAAATGAAGAGTTGGTTCAAGACTGATAAATCTTTAGCCAAATTAACCAAAAGAAAGAGAGAGGGGAACTAAGTTAATGAAATCATAATTGAGAAAGGAAACATTACAACAAATATTTAAGAGATTCATGGAATCATAAGAATGCACTTTAAAACCCTATATTCCTCTAAACTGAAAAATCTAATAGAAATGGGTAACTTTCTAGATATGTATGACCTGCCAAAATTAAACCAGGATGAAATAAATAAAATATACCTACAACACCAATGAGATTAAAATTTCCCAACTGAAAATAAAGGCCCAGGACCAGATGAATATAGCATAGAATTCTACCAGACCTTCAAAGAAGATTTAATACATATAAATTCATATGAATTGTGACAGCATACACAAGACCTAAGCAAGCTTAAGGCATATACAGTCCCAGCTTGGAGAGGGGGAAGTAGACAAGACAATTCATACCCACCCTTTCTGTGGAACTATTGGCAATTGATTGCTCCTGGGAGATGAAGAGCCAATTTCTTTAAGGGTATGAATTTGCTTAGGTTGACCAGGTTCCAGGGGATGGACCCACACTGAAGAGCTTTTAGGGGACACAAATTAGATTCTATAGACCTGAATAATAGGGCATATGACATCAGGGGCATAGTAAGATAGGGGTGGGAATTGGGGAGGGGTCTAAATAACAATGTATGAAATTCTCAAAGAATCAATAAACTATTTTTAAAATACGATAAGTTATGGCACTATAAAAACTACTGTTAACAAAATAAGTGAGCCTTAGGTTGACCAGGTTCCAGGGGATGGACCCACACTGAAGAGCTTTTAGGGGATGGAAGAGTGGGATAAAAGATTTGTGGAACACACAGCTGAAAAGAAGCTTATGTACAATAAACAAAATCCTAGAATTCTATAGTAAGAAAATGAAAAAAAATGAATTAAAAATAAAAAGAAGGAACTGAGTAGAAATCTAACCAAAGATATTATAGAGATGACATACAGAAGGGTCAGTGCTAAGCATCACATCACTGGGGAAACTAAAATCAAAGTGGAGAGAAAGGTAGCTGTGCCATCGAAAAGGAATCCACATCCACTATGGACAAAACTGACAATATGACAGGGGCTCAGGTGTTCCTGGTTGTGGGAATCCCTTACAATATGAACATACTCTTGACAAATGAATTTGACTTAACTTTATAACCCAAAAGCTAATCTTATCTTTCCCTATTTATGATGTAGACAAGCTCACAGCCTTGAGCTCCTCTTGTAATCAAAGATAGAACTTATGACCTTTCCTTGCCTTTGACCCAGATCAATGTATGAATGTGTTTCTGACTGTTTTGCATAGCAAGTGCTGCAAACAGCAAATATTCACTGGAAACAATGAGATAATTATTCTATGTTTGTTACAAACAATAGATATGATTAAATTGGTAACATCTATTTGTGATTGTATGCATGCTAGTCAGATAGAATAAATCCTCTGATAAAAGGTCCATTTTTACTTCCCCATTTCATGCTGGATATATTGTTTCAATTAAAGAAAGAGAGATCTCTTGTTGGACATCATGGATCACAGAGTAATATGAAGGAACAGGTGCTCAAACCAAGTCTGATCTCCTCTTGTCTAAAATAGATGCTAAGAGTAAGGCTGGATTTATGCAGTCATCTCCATATTGTATATGATATCACATAACTGCTTCACCTGTCTGCCCTTGAATTCACTATGCAAACAAGGATAGCCTTGAATTTCTGATCCTCAGGTCCTCCATCCTCTACTACTTGAGTGCTAAGTTTACAGGTGTGTGCCATTGCATCTAGTTTACGGTGTTCTTGGGGATTGAAAACAGGACTTTATGAATAGTAGACAAGCACTCTACCAAGAGAGCTACATTCCCAGCACAGGATCAAATTCTAGTGACATCCTGAGCAATAGGAGCTGGAAGGGAATGCTATATTGGAAGATACTTAGGTGATTTTTATTTCAAAACTGAACATATTGTCAGCATATGATCTGGCAAAAGTGCTCCTTGGTATTTTCCAAAGTTCACTGAACCCTTATATCACACAGAAACCCTCCAGTGAGCTTGGGATAAGATTCAGTGGTAGAACACTTGCCTCACATGCATGATATCCTCCATTTTTTTCTCCAATACTGAAAACGAACAAAACCCCACATTACATGTTTCAAGTAGCTTTAGTCATAATTGTTAAAACTTGGAAACAACCAAAAAGTCCTTCAATGGGCACTTTGATTAGTAAAGAATGATATAACCACATAATGGAATAGTATTCAATGCTAGAAGGAAATGATCAAACCAGGAAAAGACAGGAGAAACCTTAGATCCTGCTACTCAGTAAAAACTGGGAAAAGATTAAGTAACTATTGCATTCAAAGTGACATGTTAGGAAGGAAATTTACAGAGCAATGAAAAGATGAGTGATTGATAGGCTGTGGGGTGAGAGGAGTGTGTGTAGTGTGAAGATTGGTAGGCAGTGACCATTTTCTGTTTGACACTATGATGGTTTATATGCCATTATACATTTGTTAACACCTATAGCATGCTCTGACCATAAAGGAGCACTATTGTGGACAGTGGCTTTTGACTGAAAATGATGGGCAGACTTTATGTCATTAGTTATAAGAAATGTACCCAGAAGTGTAGGTTGTCAGTATTTGGGAGGATGTGTGTACATGAGGGTTAGAATCTGTGAGAACTCTCTGTGGTTTTTGCTCAGTTTTTCTGTGAACCTAAAACTTCATTAAGAATAATTCAGATGCAAATTCTGCTGCTTCAAATCTGAAATTCCATTTCAAGAAAGTTCCACAGCATTGGAAAAATTTCTAATTACTTATTCCTAAAGATCTGCTCTAAAAAGTGAAATCATGTATTTATTCTCTAATCTATTGCAAAGTAAATGTCAAGTAAACTTGGCTTTAGTCATGTTTTAACACTACTAGGTATGAAAGTCAATTTTATTTAATTAATAAATGTAATAACGCTTTTGTGCAGCTTTTCTTATACCCTCAAACTATCCTGTGTATGTGAAAGTCATGTATAAAGCATACATTTTTGTAACCAATGATAACATTTATTATCTTTTGCTTAGAATCACATTCTTCTCTGTATCTTTATCTTGTTTCTGTCCCAGGTGAGCACACGCACACACACTATGCACATACACCATTCTCACACATACACACCCTGCACTATTTCTATGCCACAGCACAGTTGTGCCTTAGTAAAGACATAGCCTGACTCTCAACACGCATTTTGAGGCCAAGAGCAGACCTGAACTGATGAGCACCTGTCCCTTCAAATGGCTCTTGGAACAAGAGCTTTGCTCACTGTTTGTTGAAACAGTATCTCCAGAATGAAATGGGAGAGTAGAAGTTAGACACACTCCTGTCTTAACAGAATCTTGCCATTTGACCCTTAGGTCTAAAATATCGCACACAGCAGATTTCTCTCTTGGTTTGCATTGAGAAAAGCACAGTGCTTTCAGTGTTCTGATATGAAAAGGGTGCACATGCATATTTATACACTATCTTGGGGGAGGACAAGGAAAGGTCCTGAAGAATTATGGTCCTGTGTCCAAGTCACAAGAGGAGCACTAGGCTCAGTAAGCTTGTTTGCACTATAAACAGTAATTGTTTTGGTTGCAAGGTTAAGTAAACATCTCTAGTCCAGATTATGTCCAGATTGTAAAAGTCATTCCTACAACACACCATACACACATACCACACCTTCACACCATATACATATCATACATACCACATATATATATATATATATTACATACACATACCATACACATACCATGGACTTACATGCAGCACACATACCATATGCACGCATCACACACATGTAGCATACATATACATACAAACCCATACTCACATCCACCACACACACATGCACAGACACCATGTGCACACAATACATGCACAAGTGCACCCCCACTCCCCTCCCCACACATGTACACTATACTCAAATCCTTCCAGGGCTATGATTTAAACAGAAGGTGCAGACTGCAATTGCACAGTGACAAGTCTCTGGTCCTCTATTTCCTGATCAATAATGTATATTGATTGCTTAAGACAGGGTAAAGTCTTCAGTAACATAAGCAACTTGGTGCTGAAGGGCTGTTCTTTGCTGCTGCTTCTCCATGGGAGGGCTTCCCACAGACACCTGTAAGAAGATGAGCAGAGATCTCACAAACTGTGCAGAAGGATCCTGACTCAGGGGGTCTGTGATGAAACACTACTTTTTCTTGGCCAAAACTGTACTACAAGATTTTCTACTCAGCCTAGTTGTGAGTAAAAATAAATAAATAAAGTGATCTCCACTCAGAGACCTCAGAGAGACTTCTGAGCTTTGTTTTACCTCACTGTTTATTGTGGTAGTTCTCAGAGCTCTTTGTGGCCATACGGGATGATCTATTCAAACTGATGACCTGGCAGGAGTGTCTAGCCTGCTGACACTGTGACATGGTATTGCCACTGACAAATGCGTTGGACCACATTCCAACTCTCCTGGGACACAGGTGGTGCAAGGGCCACAGGATGGATACACATGTAGAGAGATTATATGGGCATTCTCAGATAGAAAAAGATGAACCATCTCAGTTTTAATTCAGTGCCTGTTTTGTCTACTTTTTAAAAAGGTTTTGATGATATCTTTCTTATTATTCCAAAGATAGGCAATTTTAACACATTTTTTTCAGAAATAACTTGAAGCAGTTTACATATATA
>NW_008353342.1:6993556-7006336 GCF_000622305.1 Nannospalax galili
AGACCAAAGGATTTGCCAACATGTGTCAACTTTGGTGGAATAATGAAGGTTTCCATTAGCTCTGTTCTTTTTTTAAAAAAAACCTTAGGAGTTTATTGGGCTTGCTAACAGAGCATAACAGAGCACAGGGTGAAAATTTATTTACAGAAGAGTGCCCCCTATTTACAGCTATGTTGGAAAGTCCACACTCAAATATAAATTCTGTGACTTCCTGACAGCCTCACAAAATGGCGAGAGTGGTGTCTCATGGCAGTCTGGGCTTATATATCCTAGCTCCTCCCCCACATGTAGCTAAGGTCAACTGATTGCGTGGGAAAGAGGTGTGACTACAGCTTGCCAGTATAGTGGTCAGAGGACACTTCCAGTTAACACTCCACCCCTTCCTCCAGCTCTTACATTCTTTCTGCCAACCTCTTCCACAAAAGTCCCTGAGCCTTGGAGGGGGTGAGAGATGTGAGATGATCTTCCTCCCATTGTGGCAAGGCACTGAACTTTCAGGTCTCTACATCATCTGGTTTCCATGGGCTGTTGGCCCATTTCAGTGGGATTCCATCTACTATAGAAACACAAACAGAAACAAATAAAGTGTTCTCCACTCAGAGACCTCCGAAGCAAGAAGCAAGAACATCTAAACAGTGGCTGCTATAATAACTTAACCTATGGTCATAAGTACAAATGCTTGGTCAGTACTTTAGCAGATACATCACACCCATCTAACAAAACAATTTCAGGGGCTTCCCCACTGGGGCCTATATCCTCCCCTGCCACAAGGGATTATCCTGCTCTACAATACCTGATGTGTGCTCTACTTCTAGGAGCAGGCATTACATCCAACTGAAAATTTGTTGTTTGTACATACACTAGACATGCCATGACTACTTTCTTTTAACCTCAGTAGTAAAGATAGTGAAAGAGAGAACAGAGAATTCTGTTGAATTTGTGACTTTGTTTTTAATCAGCCCACAAGATAGAAAACTATTGGTAATTCTCAGTAAACTCAAAGAGTTTAATAAACATTGGATTAATTAGAAATCAATAGTACCAAGAACCTTCTTGGTTCTATGAGTAATGATCATGATTTAATCTTTTGCCAGAGGGAATCTGGATCCCTTCTCCACTTTTCTTTGTGCTTAGTTTGACTTGCATGTGGACAGTAACATCGATATAGGAAAAGAATGAAGACTAGTATTTTGTTTGGTTTTATTTTCTAGAATTTTAGGAAGTATATTTTTAGGTAAATTATTTTTAAATAAAGTCTTTGGGAGGATTTAATAGTAAAAAGCAAATTATAACAGATGAGAATTTGAGTGTCTGGTAATCAGTGATGTTTCTACTGAGCCCAGAAAAGAAAAAGAACTTGAACCAGAATTTCAATAAGCACAAAGTGATCATAGCAGTATAGTGATTATAATATTTATTACCTTTATTTTCATAAATACTCTAAATGAAAGTAGAAATTTAATAATAGCCCAAACCCATTTGAAAATATGCACTACAGGGTGTCTGCCATGTCCTCTGTCTGATACTAACTTGGATGGCATCTTTGACTTACATATTAAGGGAAAGTGGGAAATTAAAAGTATCCAAGTGAGGTGAAAATGAGTTTAGGAAATGAATATTACATATTCAAGCATCCTATTGCTATCAGGTTAAGAAGTTCCCATGCTCCAGCCAAAATATCTTAGCACTCGAAATTAGAATCTGTTCATTCAAAGTAAATGGAATATAAAGTTTTTTGGTAAGAAATCTATCAAAAAAAATACCCAAGTTTCAAATGAGCACCAGAGGGCATTAAGCATTTTGGACTGACTGGACTGATAAAATATATTTTAAATTCATTCAGTGAAGATGGTAAGGCTGGTTTAAAGCAGCAGGTTTAAAGCAGGGCCAGTGGCTCCCCCCCCCCCCCCCGTTAATCACCGAACATAAAACATGGGTAGTTTTAAGGACAGAATAGAGCACATTCAATGGTACGTGTTTGTGTGACTTGAGTTTATAGGCTTGTATGATGTTTGAAGTCTTATCTAAGAAGGCCGTATAAAATTCTCATTAAAAACAAGCAACGTGTAACAATACTCCATTAAGACATGAATATGTAAGTAACAGTCTTTAGACCCGTCAGACTTCATTGTCTTGCAGTGGTAAGACTATAGCAGAATACCACTGACAGAATCATACCATTCAAACTTAGTCCAGATGTGATGGTACACACCTTTAACTCTAGCACTCAGGAGAGAGGCAGAGGCAGGTGGATCTCTGTGAGATCTACACCAGTCTGGTTTACATAGTGAGTTCCAGGCCAGCTGGGGCTATGAGGAGACCTTGTCTCAAAAAAAAAAAAAAAAGAAAACTAAGACATTTACAAAACAAAATATACACATACACACATTACTACCCATGGAGACAATGAGGTCATTGCATGCCATTTGTAAGCTTGAAAAGGAACAAAGCTTGGAGTGTTGTTGTAAAATTAGTTCTGACCACATGCATGTCTTTGAAAGAAGCCCCTAGGCTCCACAAAATGATGCTTGAGAACCGCTGGTCTGGAAGACACAAGCTGTTCTTTAATGTACTTCAAAACCTGTCAGTCTTTCAGATTCAGCTCTGTTTTGACACACTGGTCTCTTTGCATTTAGTTATCTTTTATCACAGACTTTTAAAACTTTCGTATGTGCCTGGCATTGCTCTGAGTAAACAATAAAGATATAATCCTCCCTCTCAGGTTCAAAACAGAGACATAGCCAAACCACAGACTCTTCCAGCTCTGTGATAGTGTCGTATGTGCAGGCTTGAGAAGCTTCAGTTTCTCGAGACTCAAGATGAGACAGTGTGACTGATGGTTGGTATATGTCTGCCTCTGTATCACGTTGAGCCACGCCCCCCACACACATAGCCCCCTGCCGATGGACTCCTACGGTCACTGCCACTATCTTAGAATTGGCCATCATCAAGTAATCTTTGTCTGTACAATTTTAGGAGTGCTTCAGACTCATCATTTCTACTTTGAGCTTGTCTTCCACGATATCCACGAGTTCATCAGCCCGACTTATCCAGAATGCTGCTAACACAGCCATACCAACTTGCTGGACACCCACTATGGTGATCTTAGTGTTTGAGACAGTTGCCTCTTCTACGGCAGCAGGAATAACAAGTTTTTCTTCAAGGGTGGCCGTTTCACCCAGATGAGGGAAGCTCTGCTCTGGAGAGGGCTGAGAGAGAAAGGATACCAGTGTCAGCAGCTCATGTGCCACACCAATTTTATGACATTTTTACCAAAGATTTCTTGATCATGTAGAAGTGAAGTTTTCATAGGTAGAATATAGTTGATTCATTAAGATACTTCCTTTTCAGTTAATAATTTAGCCCATTTACATTTATACTCAAGGTAATTAATTATAGAGAAAGATTTATTGGCATTTGGTTAACTGCCTTCTGCCTGTTCTGTAAGCCTTTCGAGTTACCTTCTTCCTCTGTTGTTTGAAGCCTTCCTTTATGGTTGAGCTTCTTCTTAAGATGTGTGTTTCTGTTATTTTCTTATTCTATTTCCATATTGATTATTATCTACTTTGTGGTTACTATGAATTTGCATAACCATTGCTCTTAACCGCTGAGTCATCTCTTCATTCCAGAAGACAGCATTTAAAAACAATAGCTACAGGGGACTGGAGAGATGCTTCAGCAGTTAAGAGCACTGACTCCTCTTGCAGAGGACCGGGGTTCAATTCCCAGCACCCTCATAGTAGCTAACAACTGTCCATAACTTCAGTTCCAGGGGATCTGCCACCCTCTTTTGACCTCTGCAGGCATTGCACAACACAGGTGCACTTACACGCTTGTAGCCAATACACTCATATACATAAAATAAAAACAATATTAAATGTTTAAAAATTTAAATGTTGTCTTCTAACCTATAAACCAAAGATCTTAATGATTTGTAGTCACTGTCACGCTGTCACGGTGTGAATGTTCTGAATTTAACCTTAAGCTTGCTTTTTTGACTTTGAGTTTTACGTTTTTTGGATGTTTTCATGTTATGTCTTCTGGAAGGTTCACAGCAAGAGCATCGTTAGCATCATTTCCCTTCAGCTTGAATAACGCCTTTAGCACTGTATTGTAAGGCTGGCCTAATGGTGATATTTTTTTTAATGATCTGGTAAATCTTTATTTCTCCTTCGTATCTGCTCCTTTGAAGGATAATAATTCTGGTGTAGAATTCTTGGTTGGCAGTTTTTGTCTTGTGCTTGGAGAATACCGTTCCACTTTCTTCTGGCTTGCAGTTTCTGCAGAAAAACCGTTCAGAGTCCAGTAGAGAGTCTCGTACATGTGAGGAATGTCTAAGCTTTGTATCATTCAAGGTTTCCTCTCTCTTTGATCTTTGACAATTTAACTATAATACATCATAGTGAAATCTTCGAGTTGAACTTCATGGAAGATGAGCAAGCTTTGTGAGTCATAATGGATGATTAAATATTTCCCCTCATTCAGAACATTTAACTACTATTTGTTTAAAGAAGACTTTGTATAAATCTAAAAATGTAAATTTTAGCTTTCTTTATGGTATCTCGTAAATCCTTTAGGGTTTCCAACCTCTTTTTTTCTTCCTTCACCTCTGACAGTGTTTTCTGACATCCTGACTTCATGCTTATTGACTTTTTCCCTTTTGTTTAATCAAATTTATTGCTGATAGTCATTGTATTCCTCCATTCCAGATTTTCTATTTGGCTTGTTTATTTCTTTTTTTTTTTGCACTTATAATTTTGCTTATTTATTATTTATTTGGTTTTTGAAAAGTTTTCTATCAGTATCTTTTTATGACTTCCCTTAGCTTCCTTAAAAACAGTATGAAATCCACAAAGAATAAGCAAAAATATTATTAAACAACTAGTTTACATCTTTAATTAGTGGGACAATTACTGGAATGCTGCTTCCTTTGGGTAGAAATGTATTTCCTTGGGCTTTCATGGTTCTTGCGACTGTGTATTAGTGGCTGGTTGCACATAAGCCTGCTCCCATATGATCACGTCTGGCCACTCTGTCTCCAGCTGGTAGTGTTGTTTGGGAAGGGTGTAGAACCTTTAGGATAGGGAGTCTTGATGGAGAAAGTAAGCCAGCGAGGAATGTCCTTGAGGATTTATAACCCAGTCCCACCTCCTGTTTTTGCTTTGCTTCCTGAGTGTGGATGCAATGTGACCAGCTGGCCTCATGCTCCCAGTACCATGCCTGCTGACGCCCTGGTTGCTACCATGCCATCCCCTTCCTGATGGGCTGTATTCCTCGGGAACTGTGAGTCAAAATTAACCCTTTTTTCTTTAAGTTGCTTTTGTCAAGGTATTTTTATCACAGCAATTAGAAAATTATTAAAACTCTGTGGATTAGTTTCATGTGGAAAGGCCTCCACCTACACATGTAGGTACGAGATGGGTGGGCACAATGGCTTTAGCTCTGGTGAATTTCAGCACCACAGTCTCTGTGCACCTCTGTTCACTGAGACCAGAGCTAGTGAAGATGTCAAGGGTCCTCAATAGCCTAACCATGAATCTCTAAAGTAGCTGTAAGGTTTTTACATGGTGGGGACTGTTGGGGCTCTCCCATAGAGAAACTTGAAGAAACTGTTGCTTCTGAATGCAACATGTGGGTGTATGTGCTCATTTTAGGGCAGAGCACAAGTGTCTGTTGTTCAGAGTCTGGAGCACAGACAAGCATGAATGACAGGGACTTCAGAGGGTCAGGGATCAGGTGTGCTTAGCATAGACTGGAATCCAGTGTACATAGGGCCTGTGTTTATTGGGGATGGGGGATGTGGGAGGTGCAACAAGAACTGACATCAGGAATGCAAATGTGAGCAAAAGAGAAGCAGCCTTGGGGCCTAGGGTGGGACTGCTTGACTGTGATGGGACTTCCATGTCTGAAGTCCCATCACAGGTGCTTACAGAACAGTAGCACAGCTAGGCAGAGACACAGGAGCAAGCAAAACAACCGTAGTCCAGAGCCCATAGTAGGATTACCACTCAGCTGGTAAGGCTAAGAGACAGGTTCTGAAGTACAGGCACATGCAAATGAGCTGCAGAACCAGGTCCAGGACACACAATAGGGCTAGTGTGCCACCAGGTCTAGGGCACACAGTGGTCTTAAGGCATAACCATGTCTAAGGCACACAGTGGGGTTACTGAACAGCTGGCTATATGGCATATACTTTTGTTTTCCTTTTATATTTGTAGCATTTAGAAAATAATATCCAACGATGCGTTTGTTTGTTTGCTTGCTTTTTGGTTTTTTGAGACAGAATCCCCCTGTAGCCTCAGCTGACCTGGAACTCACTATGTAGACCAGGCTGGCTTCAATCTTAGAGAGATCTGCCTGCCTCTGCCTACTGAACACTGGGATTGAAGGTGTGCACCAGCATGTGTGGTCCCATATAGAGGCAATGTAAGTCAAAGTGGGTATGAGACTGTCAACAGGAATATCATTACAGTCCCAGTATCAGTTAAAGATAAACAAGTCTGAGGTGTCTCTTACTGTGGCTGTGATGTGAGCTGATACTATATTTGGACTGAGCACACCTCCTTGGCTTACAGAGCATTCAGAGGAAGTGAAGAATCACATTTGGAGAAAATCTGTGCAGTAGTTTTGAGATGTGGGATCAAACCATTGGGAGATGAGTATATTCTGTGTTTTGTGATATAGGTCTTCTGGCAAAATCTCTCTCATACTATTTATATTGTGATATACATATTTAAGTATCTGCATCGAAAACCAGTAAGAAAAATATGTAGGTGCAGAAATATCAAATCAGGTTTAAGGAATGGATAATAAATAAATTCCTTTATTATATGGGAGACAAGGAGGCTCCTTGCTGTGAGTCTTCCAGAATAAGATTCAGGTAAATACAAAAAAAATGTAGGCCTTTTCAAATATTCCTGCTTCTCTTTATCCTCTGGTCTTCCCACATTTGCAAAAAGATGGGTCATTCTAGAAGAAAGAGAGAAGGAAGGAGATTTTTCAGTTTCCATGTGACAGTATTGCAATCCAGAAATGTTCTTTTTATACAGCATACTGGAGATTTTTTACAGAAAAAAAACACTGAAAGATAAACAAGACTAAAACCTATACTAGATCGAGGAAAGGAGAATTTGTGGGCAGAAAAATACGTGGCAAAACGATTGGATACATTATGTTGTCAATACTTCAGTTGAAACGGAACCCAGCTTTTTATAAATGCTCTTACGGTCTTGAAAACCCTCCTAATGGCAACAGATGAAGCATCAGCTTTTTTGACTAAGGCTAGAGTTACTTACTCAGATTGAGAGTTATTCTGAACTGGATTGATTTTAAGGGGAGAGGCAAGGCTTGGACCCAAGGGCAGAATAGAACACCAGTGGCTTGATGTGGATAGTGATGGAATTTATGAGCCATCATTCCTTCTTACTTTATTTCACTTTATTTCTTAGTATATACATTCCTTTAGCTACAAAATGTTCTTGAATTATAAATTATAACCATTAACTAGGGATTTACTGAGTGATCCCTTCTTTCAAGCCTTAGCATGGTCCTGTGTAGCCCATATCACCCTCCCCAGCACACTTGATGCACATGAGGCTGACAGAGTTGAGGTGCCTAACAAAGGTCCAAGGTTTAACTGGAAGAGATAAAATTTGAGTTCACATTTCATAACCCTTTGCTTAATGTCCATTTTAATTAAACTAGGTCATAGATTTCAAAGTCCTTCTGATTTTACATTATTGCATTTATACTAAGTTGGTAAATGTGCCCCTTTAATTCATGTTCTTGCTATGTTACCTTATTTAGTGTGAAGATACGTTGCCTTGCAGCACCATATTTATTATTGTATCTCCTTGAACATCTGACATGAGTACTCTCATCTATTGTTCCCCAAAGCGAGGTGTAGGAGCTTGGGAACTTAAGCGTGATGCCTTTTCCTCTTCCCTGTTGGGTCAGCTGTGACTGAGCTCACCAGGCAAGGAAGCTCTCCCTTATCACTTACCATAGCCCCTTGGATGCCACTGCAGAATTAATGCTGCACAGACAATAATTGAGCAAAACATAAAGTGGTGCCCAAATGAGTTAAGACTCTTGTTTTCTGCTCAGTGCCCAACCCTGCCCATCATTCATGAGGCAGAAGATGAAGTTGGGAAGAATTAGAAGGGTCAGATGATAATTCACAGATAAAGTTTCACTCCTGCAGGCCCATGGGAGCCTCCTATTACTTCACATCTCTCTAATGACTGGGAAAAACTCTGATGTGCAGCTGGGTCATTTGATGCCAGTATCATGCTTTCATTTTCAAAACTAGTGCCTTGCCTTCTCCTGAGGAACATAATTCAATCTGCTCTTTCAAATAACACATAATTTATAAAGTAGCTAATGTCTTCGACAGATGTTAGGTCAAGGCTGACTTGCTTCCCTTCTAAAGGTTTTAGACTTGGACACATGCAGCATGCTTCCAGGTTCTCAGAGGCTAATGAAACACAGAGCCCTTTCTGCTGTCAGGCACGTGATACTGGAGATTTCGGCATACTGTCAAGCCCATTTGTTTCTTAAGAACAAAGGAAAATAAGAAAGCATGGATACAATGAGCTACTAGAACATGTTGCTTTATTTTTATATCAAACATTACATCCACAGAATGCATCCTTAGGGGAAAGAGGAGGGAAGTGAGCTTTGGACTTTGAGCATCTGGTTTCTGTTTCTGTCATTGTCTGCTGCTCTGAGGTTTTTGTTTTGTTTTGTTTTTTTCTCCTGCTCCTTCTCCTTCTCCTTCTTCTTTTATGGATCGGAGAATGGGCTAGTTAGCTGGGTAGCCAAAATGATCACCATGTGAAGGCAGAATCACCTTGAAACCTCCAGAAGTTCTAGTTCATGATGGGACTCAGGCTAGGGTGGCCTCAGCCTCAGGGTAGGCTCAGCCAAAACTGGTCTGCTTTTATCCAGGAAGTAGGTGGACAGAGGGGCTGTGACAGGAGGTCATTGGGCATGTGAACCACAAGAAGAAGGACTGTAGAAGATAAATGACGTCTTTAATGACTGAGAACCATTAGTTTCTCATATTAAAGCATGGATTACATAGGGCCCAAAGGGAGGAGCTTGGGGCAGTTTCTGATAAAACACCCTGCTTTGTCAACTACACCACAGCAGTGAATAATTCACACCAATGGTGGGACAGATGTGAACAGAATGGTACCCTGTATATGGGACTTTGTGACTGGAGGCTATTTTGATTTCTTGTAGAGTCTCATGAGCACAATGAGATATTAGAATATATGCTTAGTGCCAAACCACATTCCCTATGGTGTCTCCGCACAGCAGGAGCATTTATCTAACTACGGAGAGTGAAGCAATTTCTCCTGTGAATCCCAGTAGTTTAAGAGCTGTCACTTGCCTCCTGTGTATAAGAAATCAGTGCTGATGACCACAGGGGACCTGTCGTGTTTGAAATCTAAAGGAGGCAACACACTCTGAGGTACAGCTCACTGGCTGCGCTGTTGAGGTTTGCTTGCTCTTGTTTCCTGAGCCTCACAGCTGAGGTGAGTTCTCAGTTACTTGCTAAGGTTGTTCTCCATTGGGGGAGCATCCAAATCATCCGCTGCCATTTCCACAGTGAGGAATTGAAAAAGACTGAATTAGAACTATCCGAAAAAGCAATCTTCCCACTGTAAGATCTTTACATCATTCACAGAATTTTAAATGATCTTTAAAAACACTTTATTTATTATTTAAGTTTTGTGTGTATGAGTGTATTGCCTTCATGTATGTAAGTGCACTGTGTCGTGCAATGCCCCCCGAGATCAGAAGAAGGCTTTGTAATCCCCTGGAACTGGAGTTACAGACAATTCTTAGCTGCCATGTAGGTACTAGGAATGGAACTCTAGGCTTCTGCAAGAGTAGCCAGTGCTCTCAACCACTGAGCCATCTCTCCAGCCCCCTGAATGATCTTTAGAATTAGGGTGAATATTAGTGGAGAATCCACACTTTCCATCTCTAATGGAAGAATTAGTAGACAATGGCAAATGGCCTATAGAAAATGATAGAAATGGGGTCTGGAGGGATGCCTCAGCCTATAATGTGCTCGCTACACAAGCAGGAGAACCTGAGTTAAATCTCCATTGCTGTGCGTGTGATACATACATGGACGCAAATCACTCATGCACATAAAATAAAAATGAATAAGTAAATCTAAATTAAAAAATAATTAGTAGCAGTAAAAGTGTTTGTCAGTAGCCATTCAATTATTTTAAATGATAAAGATGATGCTAATTATAAAAATTTTAATGTATAGACCCCATGTGAAAGAAATGCAGTGTCAGTGCAGGGATTAAAGTGGGCCAAGTGTAAGTTAAAGCGTGTATGTTAAACACATTTAGTGACTGAACTAAGTTGCATTTACAATATATTTTCCATAATTTGGAGGACAGTTTGTCCGTAGTCCCTGCTCACCTGGAATGCACTTCGTAGATAAGGCTGGCCTTGAGCTCACAGAGATCTGCCTGCCTCTGCCTCTCATGGGCTGGGATTAAAGGCACATACCAGCACATTTAGCATTCATCATTTTAAATATTAAATTCTTTGCTAAAATGTTATTGCTTTTCTCAAATGCTATGATAGATGTTCAGAGAATATTAATATAACTGGTTAATGTCTTTATTATTATTATATATTTCAGATATTTGATAAAATAGTATATATAAAACATAGTTTACCTTTGTATCCAAGAAGAGGAAATGAGCTTGCAGCTGTTCTCACCATTGGTCTATAAAAGTGGGCTCTTTGGTTCATAAAATGTCAGCATCTCACCCATAAAACAATTCGATTCCTTCTTCCAGATGATACAAAAAATATGGATCAAAAATAGGATTTCCAGGTCAGACACAGATCTCCCAATCAGGGAGAGGGGGTAAATATTCAAGATGGAGACAGAAATGATGTCTGATAGAAACTGGATCCTTCCATGCTTCTAAAGGCAGCCACAGCATAAACCTTCAGTTTACCAACCACTCCCACATTCAAATTTCAAGTCAGAATCATTTGATTTTGATTTTGTTACTTTTGAGTTCAAATAGCTTTGTAAAAGCCATTTAGATAATGCAATTTCTAAATCAGGTGACATAAACAATCTTGACAATGGACAAAATGAATAGTTAGTTATAGTGGAGCTTGGATTTTGCTGAAAACAACAAAATACTTTGAGACATAATGACAGTTGAAGCCCACCTAGGCTTTCTAATGCTGCTGAGGAGGAAGAGAGGAGGCCTCTGCAGTTTTGTGCAGGAATGCTCCTCAGAGAGGTGCATCAAGATGGAGAAACACTCTGTCTTTGTTTCTCACAGCTGTGTGTACCATACCATTAGGATAAACAAAGCTGTCCAGACCCTGAATTTTGTGAATTCGTCAAGTGTAATGATGCCATGAACCATTCCATTAATTTCTTTCCTCAATACAAGTACGGTTATGTTTTGTTCTTAGCTCCATGTGCCTTTTGGAATTTCCAAAACCTGAGTTTCAAGAACACAAAATGTAAACCAGATCGCCACCCTTGTCACTGAAATCTGGAGAGATTCTGACAACAGCATCATCTGCTATTTCTCCTTGAGTTATGTTCTTGAAATACTGGTTTGTCTTTAAGGCCAAGAAAACTGTATTTTGTCTTTGAATTCTTATTCCCTTAAGGACTCTAATTGTCTAGAAATGGCCCAACATATACTTTTTTCAAGAGTCTCAGTATTCTGCCTATATGTATTTGGGGGGGGGTGGAGGGTGGTGCGAGTGTACGTGCATGTGTCCACGAACATGTGGAAGCCAGAGGCTAATGTCAGCTGTCTTTTTTATTATTCCCCTATTTTATTTTTTTGAGACAGGGTCTCTCAGACCCTGTAGTTCACTGATTCAGCTAGACTGGCCAATGAGCTCCAGGGATCCACTTAACTCTCTGTCACCAGCACCAGGATTGCAGGTGTGTGCCACCATACCTGGCTTTTTGCATGGATGCTAGGGATCTGAATTCGAGTCTTCCCGCATGTATGGCAAGCATTTTACCAACTGAGCCATCTCACAAGTAAAGGATTCTTCTTCTTTAAAAAAATAATTTATTGAGAATTTTATACATGCATATAAGGTATTTTGATCAATTCCATGCCCACTCTCTCTCTTCCAACTCCTCCCATATCTCCCCATCACTTTTTTCATTAAATTCATGTACTCTTTTATTTAATGGGGCTTTTTTGCTACTCTAACATTCTCCCCTCTAAAGAGGAAACCCTAAAATCTTTTAAGGATTAGATAAATGCTCCCAAATACTTTAGACATTTTTGGCCTTTGGAATGGAATATGCTGCTAACAGGCCCAAGGACATTTTGACTTTTAGCCAAGAAACTGGCTACTTTTCTTTGGGATTTTTTACCCTAAATGCCTAGCCAGTTCCTACCTCCCATTCTTATCACACTATCCTCCGAAGAGGTTACCCAACTTGTGGGTAGGGAATCGGCATGCAGGCGGCTCTGGCTTCTTCCATACTGAACAGGGACTCAGGGTGAGGCAATTGGGGTACCCCTTCAGTGGGTCTATCTAAAAGACTCCCAAATTGCATAACTCTTATCTGTAGGGGGAAAAGAAAGTCCTTGACTGGTGAATAGGAGATGAGAAGGAGAAGTAAAGGCAAGAGTAATTAGCATTACAAGTTCTAGACAGGGAACCAGAAAAAAGTCAGAACAAAGCAATTTTCAAATGCTTATATGAGAGTCCATTGGAATTTCTTGACAAGAGCTTCCA
>NW_008353342.1:7006559-7007895 GCF_000622305.1 Nannospalax galili
TACAGGGGGTCACTATAGAATTGGAGACCGAGATTTGAAGTCTCACATCTAACCAGCACTTTCTGATTAGGAACAAAATCATCAATGAGAAATAATTGTCTAAATAACTTTTTATATGGACTTAAGCCTAATGTCTAGGAAGTGTAATCCCTTGAACTCTTAAAGAAATATACTGATCAATTTACTCTTTGGTTATACTTTCATTTTGTGTGTTTAAGACCAAACAGTTGGCCCAAATAAATCAATTTATTTTTACACTTAAGGTCGTTTGAGGATCTGTTCCTCAGGGGTCACATGGGCTTGGGAGGAGCCCCGGCTCCTTTATTTTACCAGTTCCATCTACGTGAAAATAAGTCAAAGGTCCTATTCAACCATGGTTGGCTTCACTTGGAAGCATGGAGGAAATGTTTCCTCTGAGTTGACCCTCTTCTTTTTAGACTGGACACTGTTTCTCAAGGGTCTCCATGGCCTCGCTGAATAATAGAACAGGTGACTCACCACAGTTACAGGACATTTTCAGAGATGTTCCATAGTCCCCTGGAACTTAGTCGACCTTGGAGTGCAATGGGCAAAAACTGTCCTTTAAGTCCCTCTGACCAGATTAGTATAGGCCTCAAAGTATGGCTGCTAAACATCCAGTAAGGTTAGTTCTACCAGTATGGTAATTTTAATTACCATATGTTATGTAGATAAAGCTTGGGTAAAGAACCTACCATATGACCTTGTTATGCAACTCCTTGGCATATACCCAAAGGACTATTGTCCTATTGTAGAGACACTTGTACAACCATGTTTGTTGATGCTCTTTTTATAATAGCTAAGAGATTGAAGCAATTTAAGTGTCCCTCAACTGATGAGTGTTTAAGAAAAATGTAGTATATTTACACAATGGTGTTCTATTCAGCAGTAAAGAAGATGAAATAATGAAGTTTGCAGGTAAATGGATCAATCTAGAAACTGTTATACTAAGTGAAGCAACACAGAGTCAGAAAAATAAAAGATGTATGTTTACCCTCATTTGTGGATCCTAGAACCAAATCCTTTGAAATTCCAGGTCCTTTTAATAAGATGATGCTACACAGCAGTCCCTTCCACATGAAAGAACTACCATCATCACAACTTTGGCTTGAGCCTGATTGCTAAACATAGTCACAATTAGGCTTGTTGATGGTTGTGTTCATTCATTAAAGGAGTGCCAAGCAGGGTCACTGGACCCTCACCAGAGTATCTAGCCACTCTTACCAGCCAATTAGTCCAGCCTTGGAAGACAAAAGAAAAATGAGGAAGACCCCAATAGAGGGATGCTTTTGGAAGCCCTTGTCAAGAAACTCCAATG
>NW_008353342.1:7008237-7013596 GCF_000622305.1 Nannospalax galili
TCATTCAAAGATTTTAGGGTTACCTCTTCAGAAGGGGAAATGTTGGAGGAGAGGGTGTGGGCATGTATTTGACAAAACATTTTATACACGTGTGAAATTCTCCTCAAAGTTTTTGTAAAAATTTTAAAAAAATTAAAAAAATATATATATTCTCAGATAAACCTTGACTAGATATGTGTTTTATTCCTTAAACTAGTTGACTAAACTTTGACCTTAGAAATTTTAAGATTATGTGTATATTATTTTGTCTCATCCTTTACATATCATAACAAACCTACACAGACCTTCATCACTTGCTTAGGCTTTCTCATTTTTTTTTGTCTATTTTGGAAAATATCTCCATTCCCATATCCTTTTAACATCTTTTACATTCTAATTTTCTTCTTTTCTATTTCTTTTTTTAATAATTATGAGACATAATAACATTAACAAATAAATTTTCCATATGTTGTAAGAATTCTTTTCCTGGGGATGCTAAGCAAAGCTTTTTCGCTTTTAAGGTTCTAGTGTCAAGCCAATGTTTGATTAAAGTTTTACTGGGGAACTAATGATTTTACTGAGCTTACTTACTAAGACAACTGAGGATTGCTGAGGTGTATGAATGGCCTGAGAGTATGCACACTGGAAAGCCTTTACCCATCATGAATCAAACCTTCTCTTCCAGATTACATACTTTAGCCTTCCCCAAATCCAGAAGACCATTTGTGATAAGAGCCAAATTACACACAGTTGGCTGGGAAGAGTGGCTGGGTACTCTGGTTAGGGTCCAAGGAACCAGCTTGCCCCTCCTTTAATGAAGCAGCACAACCGTCAACAAGACCAATTGTGACAATGTTCAGCAATCAGGCACAGCTGAAGTCGTGATGATGGTCGTTATTTCATGCAGAAGAGACTGCTGTACAGCATCATCTTATTAAAAGAACATGGAATTTCAAAGAATTTGGTTCTAGGATCCACAAATGAGGGTGAACATACATCTTTTATTTTTCTGACTCTGTGTTGCTTCACTTAGTATAACAATTTCTAGTTCCATCTATTTACATGCAAATATCACAATTTTTCTTTACTGGTGAGTAGAACTCCATTGTGGAAATGTACTACATTATTATTATCAATTCGTCAACTGAAGGACATTTAGGTTGCTTCCATCTCTTAGCTATTGTCGAAAGAGCAGCAACAAACATGGATGTAAAGTGTCTCTGCAATAGGGTGAGTCCTTTGGGTATATGCCAAGGAGTGGTATAACCGGGTCATATGGAAGGCTCATTTTTAATTTTTTAAGAGCTCTCCACACTGCTTTCCATGGGGGTTACACGAATTTGCAATCCCACCAACAGTGAGTGAGTGCTCGTTCCCCTTTCCACACATCCTCGCCAGCATTTTGTATCATTTGTTTCCTTGATACTAGCCAGTGTGACTGGGGTAAGGTGAAATCTTAAGGTGGTTTTGATTTGCATTTTCTTAATTAGTAACAGTGTTGAACACTTTTTAAGATGTCGCTTAGTCATCTTTATTTCTTCCTTTGAGAACTCTGTTGGGTCTTTTTTTTCTTGTTTTTTTTTTTTATTATTGAGTTCTTAATATATATTCTGAATGTTAAAACTGTCAGATGTGTCACTGGTGAAGATATTTTTCCCATTCTGTGGGTTTTCTTTTCACTTTTTTGATTGTTTCTTTTGCTGTTCGAAGCTTTTTAGTTTAATGAGGTCCCACTTATTGATTGCTTAATTCCTGAGCAACTTCTGTATGATTTAGAAAATCCTTTTCTGCACCTATATCTTGTAAGTTACTGCTAATATTTTAATATTTTCTAAAAGTTTCAGGATTTTCAGTTTTGCACTGAGGTCTTTGATCCATTTGGGGTTGACTTTTGTGCAAGGTGAAAGATAAGGATCTAGTTTCATTCTTCTACAGGTGGAGATTCAGTTTTGCCAGCACCATTTGTTTAAGATGCTGTCTTTCCTCCATTGTGTGTTCTTGGCACCTTTGTCAAATATCTGTTGGCTAAAATTTTCATGTAGTTGGGTTTGGGTCTTCAGTGATGTTCTGTTGATCTTTGTATCTATTTTTGTGCCAGTAACATGCTATTTTTATAACTATAGCTCTGTAGTATACTTTGAGATATGGTATAGTAAACCCCCCAACATTGCTTTTTGTGCTCAGGGTTGCTTTGGCTGTATGGGGTCTTTTGTGCTTCGATATAAATTTAAGGATGGATTTTTTTCTAATTCTGTGAAGTATGTCATGGGGATTTTAATTGGGATTACACTGAATCTATATATTGCTTTTGGTAGGATGATCATTTTCACAATATTCATTCTTCCAGTCCATGAGCATGGGAGGTCCTTCCATCTCCTGGTGTCTTCCTCAATCTCTTTCTTTAAAGATTTAAATTTTTCATTATAGAGAACGTTGATGTTTTTGGTCTGAGTTGTTTTTTTTAAAGCTATTGTGAATGGGAAGGTTTCCCTGTACTTTCTCTGATTGCTTGGTATTTGTATTAGTACATAGAAAGGCTACTGATTTTTGTTTTCTTTGAGACAGGGTTTCACTATGAGGCCCTGGCTGGGACTAAAGATGTGCACGCCACCTTGGCTTTGAGTGTTTTCTTCATCCCCATTAGCCTGATAAGCAAGCTCCCAGGGAAAGGTGGCTGTGTGCAGGGTAAGAAGCAGTTCCTGGGTCTGCCCTCAGGGACCTACACCACACACAATCCTTCAAGAACTATGTTGAAAAGGAGTGGACATTCTTGTTTGGTTCCTGATTTTAATGGGAATTCTTCTAGTTTTTCTCCATTTAGAATGATGTTGGCTGTGGGTTTGTTGTATGTATTTTTAATTATGTTGAGGTATGTTCCCTCCAGTCCAATTCCCTTTAGATCTTTTATCATGAATGCATGCTGAATTTTGCCAATAGCTTTTTCTGTATCTATTGGTATTATGATGTGGTTTTTTGTCTTTGGATCTATTTATATGATTAATGACATTTATTAACTTGTGTATATTGAACCATCCCTGCCTCTCTAAGATAAAGCCCACTTGATCATGGTTAATGATCTTTTAGATGTACATCTGTATGTGGTTTATAAGTATTTTGTTGAGAATTTTTGCATTTAGGTTCATTAAGGATGTAGTTTTCTTTTTTGGTTGTGTCTTTACCTGGTTTGGGTATTCGAGTGATGCTGGCTTCATAGAAGGAATTTGGGAGTTCTCCCTCTGTTTCTATCTTTTTGAATAATTTAAGTAGTATTGCTTAGAGGTCTTCCTTAAATATCTGGTAGAATTCTGCTATAAATACATCTGGGCCTGGGCTTTTTTTAGTTGGGAGGCTTTATATTACTGTTTTGATTTCTTTGTATGTTATGGGTCTGTTTAAACTGTTGATCTCTTCTTAGTTTTACTTTGGTGGTTCCCATGATTTCAGATGTCATCCATTTCTTTTAGATTTTCAGATTTAGTAGCGTATAGGTTTTTACAAAATATTCCCTTATAATGGTCTGGATCTTTTGGGTGTCTCTTGTGATGTTTCTCCTTTCATCTCTGATTTTGTTGATTTGGATTTGCTCTTCCTTTCTTTTGGTTAACTGGCCTAAGGGTCTGTCTGTCTTGTTTAGGTTTTCAAAGAACCAGCTCTTAGTTTCATTGATTCTTTGTATTATTTTCTTTGTTTCTATTTTGTTAATTTATGCTTTGATTTTTGTTATTTCTTCTCTTCTGCTGGGTTTGGGTTTCATTTGTTCTTGTCTTTCCAGTGCCTTGCAATGTTAGGTCATTTATTTGGGCTCTTTCTAATTAAAAAAATTTTATTTATTATTTTTATTTTATGTGTATGAGTGTATTGTCTTCATGTATGTGAGTGCACCCATGTTGTGCAGTGCCACAGAGGATAAAAGAGGGTGTTGGATTCCCATGGAACTGGGGTTAAAGATGGTTCGTAGCTGCCATGTGGATGCTTGGAATCGAACCTGGGTTCCTCTGCAAGAGCAGTCGGTGCTCTTAACCGCTTAGCCATCTCTCCTACCCCCTATTAGAGCTATAAACTTCCCTCTTAGGACTTCATTTAAAATGTCCTGCAGATTGTGTTGTGTTGTATTGTCCTTTTCCTTGAATTTCAGGAATTCTTTTATTTCTTTCTTAATTTCTCCTTTGACCCATTCGTATATTCATGTAGTGCCCAGGGCTTTGTCCAGTGTTGATTTTGAGCTTTATTGCATTGTGGTCTGATAGAACGCATGGAATTATTTCAATTATTTTTATATTTGTTGAGGTTCATTTTGTGGCCCAGTATGTGGTCAATTTTTGAAAAAGTTCCATGGGGTGCTGAGTAGAAAGTGTCTTCTTTGATGCTTGAGTAGAATATTCAAAAGATGTCTGTTAGGCCCATTTGATGTATGGTATCATTTAATTCAGACTTCTCTCTGTTTATTCTTTGTCCAGTTGACTTGTCTAATGGAGAGAGTGGGGTATTGAAGTCCCCTACTATTCCTGTTGAGGTTAATCTGTGTCTTAAAGTCTTGTAGTGTTTTTTGTTTTTTTTTTATGAATTTGGGTGCACCAGAGTTTGGTGCATATATTTTAAAGATTATAATATCTTCTTGGTTAATTGTTTCTTTGATTAGAATGAAGTGGCCCTCCTCATCTCTTCTGATAAATTTTACTTTGAAGTCTATTTTGTCCGATATTAGAATTAAAACCCTTGCTTGTTTCTTGATGCCATTTGCTTGGAATGTTCTTTTCCATCCTTTCACCTTAACGTAGTGCCTGTCTTTGAAGATGAGATGGGTTTCTTGCAGACAGCAGAGATGGATTCTGTTCCTTAATCCATTCACTTAGCCTTTGTCTTTTGACTGGGGAGTTCAATCCATTGATATTTAAGGTTATTATTGAAATATGTGTATTGGTTGCTATCATTTTGATTGCTGCTTGTGTGCTTTGTCTAATTTTGTCTTTGTTCAATTATACCTTTATTTATTTTCTTTCATTGCCCCTGGGGAATAGTTGTTCCTTTTTCTGCTCTCTGTATTGCTTCAAGTAATCTTTGAAGGGCTGATATCGTGGACATGTATCCTTTCAGGCTATTAATTTCATGGAAAACTTTTCTTTCACCTTCAGCTATAATAGACATTTTTGCTGGGTATAGTATTCTGGGCTGGCATCTATTGACACGTAGAACTGGAAATACCTTGGTCCAGGCTCTTCTGGCTTTCATAGTTTGCATTGATTAGTCAGCTGTAATTCTGATGGGCTTTCCCTTGTATGTGAGTGTGTTTTAAAGATTTTTTAAAAACATGTGTGTTTTTTAAAGATTTTTTTAAATGTGTATGTGTGTGTGTGTGTGTGTGTGTGTGTGTGTGTGTCAC
>NW_008353342.1:7013715-7044256 GCF_000622305.1 Nannospalax galili
TTTCCTCTCTGCATATGATATGTAGATTTGGTCTTTTCAAGGTATCCCACATCTCTTGCATATTCCATTCCTGTGGTTTTTAAAATTTTTCACAATCTTTGCTTGAGTGGTCCAATTCTCCAACTTTATCCTCCAGTGCTGATATTCTGTTTTCCATTTCATTCATTCTAGTGGTGAGGTTTCCCCTTTGTTTCAAGTTGGCTTATAGAGTTTTTCACTTCCTTCTTCACTGACTGTCTGAATTTTCTTCAATGTTTTTATCTCCTTTGTTAATTCATTCAGAAGTTTATCCCTATCTTCTTTTAGTTCTTTGATTTGTTTGTTTGTGTATTCTTTAAATTCATTGAATTCCTTGATGATATTTATGACTGTTCTTTTAAATTCTGTGTCCTGGGTTATATCTATGGGGTTCTCTTTGTAGAACTCTTCTATAGTACTGGTGGAATTTGGCAGAGACATAGTGTTTTGGCTTTCTATTTTATTTTTCTTTCTTTGTAATTGTGGCATGTGAATTTCTTTTGCTGTTTGTGATTCTGATATGAGAATTAAGTTGAAGTATGCTTCTGTTTGTATTATTGCTGTGCCTTTGTCCTTTTCTTATTCGTTATGTAAAGATGGTTGGTCTAGGTTTCAGGTTCTCTCAGGTTTTATTTTGGAGTGAACTGATGGCTTTAGATCAGCCACTCAGGAGCACCCACAGAAGTCCAAGTTAGGTTCCAGTCAGGTACACTCAGGTTTTCTTCTAAGGTTTGCACCCCTGCTAGTGGGAACTCAGAGCAAAATTTGGGGACTTCCTTAAGGAGGGACTGATTTTAGGACTCTTAGGTGGTCTGCTGAGTTCTCAGCCCCTATGCTAGAGGTAGGCCAGAACAGGCACTCTTTGGCGGTCTGCTGAGATCTCAGCTGCTACACCTGATGGAAGTCAGAACTGGCCCTCTCAGGCTGTCTGCTCAGATCTCAGCCTTATCATACCAAAGCCAGGTCTGCCCAGGGGCCTTGGGAGGGGCCTCAAGCAACCCCAGTTAGGGGGATGTGTGTGGCAAAATTAGGGGACTCTCACCACCATGTGGTGGCAGGGCCCACATGCTCTCAGGCAGTCCCCTGCATCCTCAGCCCTCATGCTAGAGGGAGGCCAGAACAGGCACTCCCTGGTGGTCTGTTAATATCTCAGCCTTATCCTGCCAAAGCCAGAGGTCTACCTAGAGGCCTTGGGAGAAACCTCAGGTAATCCTATTTAGGGGGCTGGGTACAGCACAATTAGGGGAAGCTCACCACCACATGGAGACAGGATCCTGGTGCTCTCAGGCAGTCCCCTGAATTCTCAGCCCTTATGCCAGAGGAAGGCCAGAACAGGCACTCTTTGGAAGTCTGCTGAGTTCACAGCTGCTACACCAATGGACGTCGGAACTGGCCCTCTCAGGCTGTCTAGGATTCTTTTTCTTGATTAACATATTTTAATTTGTAGACATTACAGAGCTTTCTTTAATCAAACTAGTTAATTCTATTTAGACCTTTTTCACAGAAAGTTCCTAATCTCTTGTATCAGAAGTATGTAAGTCAGTCACATAACATAGATTAAATGTATAAAAATATTTGATGTTAAAACAAAACAATGCAAAACAGAACTGTCAAAGCCAAGAGTATCAGCTCATGCCTACAATCCTGGCTTTTTGAAGGTAGAGGTAAGAGGATCAGGAATTCAAGACAAGTCTAGGCTACATAGTAAGTTACAGGCCAGTCTTTGCTACAGAATAAGGCTCTATCATGAGGCAAAACATGTTTGCATTTATTATAAAACAAAATATGTTGATTTCTGTGAACTACAATGGAGTTGCTCATCTTTCCCACCTTCCTTTCCTTGCTTCTACCCTGACCTCTAGCTTTCATATATAGTGTAGTCAGTACCATCTACACATTTAGTCCATTATAATAAGGTCATTGAAAAAACCGTAATACAAAACAGTTGTATTCACTGTCTCTTCTACGATTTCTTTCACTCACTTTAATGTTTGTCATGATGACTTGCACATGCCTTGGAATGTTGGTGGTTCAGCACCATCATGTAATTCTTAACCATATCGCAGTAGGATGCGGGGTGCCTGGGGCTCTTGAGTATTTTGATTACACCATCTGTAACACATGACCTCAGAAGTCACTCCAGCATGGCATGCAGAATCTTCCCTTGGCTGTTACCAGCCCTCCTTTCAAGGCAACACATGCTACTTCCATGAAATCTATGGGCAGAGGAAAGTACAGAGCTGAACCCTTCCTGACAAGGCGACTGCCTGACTATATTGTCAGAACTCATTCTGGAGGTATTCTAGGTGCCCCTACCCCCAATGTGGGGCACAGGAATGCACCGGATGGCATTTCTCAAGTCAACAAAATTTATATAACATGAGAAACATAACCAAACCCCAACTTTTTGTGTATAAAGCTATAATATTTGAGTTACTACAATTTATTTTTATACTGTTTAATGTGAAATAAAATTTCTAAGTAGCTACCTAAACGTTTCAAGGCTGTAAACATTATAAGAGAAGATAGTAGGTACTAGTAGGTACCAGGACAAAAAAA
The DNA here is from genome assembly GCF_000622305.1 of Nannospalax galili. NCBI lineage: Eukaryota > Metazoa > Chordata > Mammalia > Rodentia > Spalacidae > Nannospalax > Nannospalax galili. The sequence continues at coordinate 7,016,293 of NW_008353342.1, forward strand.
CTCAATTAATTATTTCTGAAGACTATTTCTTCAGTTTCCCTTTCCTGTCACTGTGTTTGAAGTGAAAGTTAGTGATGGACTAATGGCCTAACTAGTATTTTGGCATTAGCCAAATAGTGGCCAGTCATACGCATGAAGTTGTGAAATTGCCAAACTTCTTTCATTCGTGGTCAGCAGGACATTGGAAGGCTGGAGGAATTCTGCACTCCTCCAGTCCCACAGAGAAAGCTCAACTACACGCAAATAACTCACAGCTGTCCTCTGAACAGATTTCCCAGGTTTTTCACGAAGCTCTCATTGGCTCTTCACACTGTTCTTTGACTCTTTCCTTCTGAAATGCTCCAGCTAAACAGCACTGTTTACTGAAGCATCTTGTTTAGGACAGAATGCAGTTGAAATGTCAGCTGATGTCACACTAAGACAGCTAAACAATAAAGGCATGACAGCATTGCTCTTTGGTATTTTCTTATCATATATTGGTTGATCTTTGATATTTATTTTGACAGTTACTAGAAATTTTCCATTACCAGATGATCACAGTTTGATTTAAAATTCACCAGATGGAATTCATGCCAATTTTTTTTTGATGACCAGTGAACATAGGACTTAATCTCTTTCAAGTTCTATGCTTTGCATTAATGAATTTCTGCTCAAAAGCTGAAAGATGTTCTTTTCCTAGTTTCAACATGAGTCCATAGAAAGTCAGTCCAGGGCTATTTTGAAGCAGGTGGAGTGATATGGTCATGCATGACACCACAGTACTTGTGAACCACATCTCATAAACACACAGGTAACCGGGGGTGTAATCTTGGCAATCTGTGATGGCATCTTGAGAGATGGGATGTCTTAAAAGTTGTATTCCCTTACTAAAGCTCCATGCGTGTATGTGTGATATGCTTCTGTGTGTGTATGTGTGTGCACATGTGTGAATGTGGACATAGGTGTGTGTGTGCATGAGTATGCTTGTGGAGGCCAGAGACTGACTTCAAGTGTCATCCTCAATAGTTCTGTACCTTATTTTTGGACAGGGTCTCTCACTGAACCTGGAACTCACCAATTCTGCTAGACTGGCTGGAGCTCCTCCTGTCTCTCCCTCCACAGAGCTAGAATTACAGAAGCATGCTGCCGTACCCAGCATTTTACGTGTCAAGAAGCTGAGTTCGGTCCTCATGCTTGCATAGCAAGCACTTTACCTACTGATAAACCTCTCCAGCCCTCAAACTTCCTTTGAAATTAACTGCTTATTTCTGCTTAGTGTTGCTGATACAGACCTTTGCCTGTATTAGAGCACTATTTCATATTCTGACACATCTAATGGCACCATTATCTAATACAAGGTGGGTCCCATTTTCTTTCCATGGCAATCAATTCCTGTACCCCTCCCAAGACTTTGCTTAAACTAGGACAATACCTAGAACACATAGTACTGAATGAATACATATTATGTTTGGGGGATATCACTCAGGTATTTACCTTATATCTCAGTTAGCTTTTCTGTTGTGATAAAGCACCATGACCAAGGCAATTTACAGAAAGAAGAGTTTCTTTGAGCTTACAATTCAGAGGGTTAGAGTCCATAATGGCAGGAGAAGCATGGTGGCAGATGTGGCAGAGGATCCAAAAGCTGAGCAATCACAGCTTCAAGCAGGCACAGAAAGCAAAAAGGGACTGGGGATCTGGCAAGGCTTAAGAACTCTCAAAGCCCGACCGACCCCTGTGACATGCTTCCTCCAGCAAGGCCACACTGTCTAAAACATCCCAAAACAACACCACCAAGTGGAGACAAAATGACCAAATACTTGGAGCCTATGGGGGACATTCTCATTCAAACTATCATATTATTATGAATGGTTTAGGTCTGGAATGACTGCTTCAGGCCCATGCAGCAAAGGCTTTGTCTTTAGTGTATGGTACCATGGGCAGGAGGTAGAGATTACAAAATTGAGCCCAGTGGAGGCTTTGGGTCACAGAGCGCATGCCCTTGAAAGCTATAGGGACCCCAGCCCTTAATCCTCAACATCTGGACCATGTGTGAATGGCTTTGCTCCATAGCATACTTCCGGCCACAATGTGGTGCTTCACCAAGGTCCAATACCAAACTGTCAAAGCTGTGAAACAACAGAAACCTTTCCTCTTTTATAAGCTGACTATCTCAGGTATCTGGTGTAGTAAAAGAAACCTGATTAGACAGAGGTTATCTCTGATGTTTCTCAGATAGTAGGTCATTAACCTGAATTAGTAATCTCTTCTTAGAATGCAGAAGGAATATGACTTAAGACCAGTTTGAGTTAATATAAAAGAATCTACAACACAGAGTAATACAGAAGGAAATAAAGATAACAGAATTTCACTATAAGAGATGGTTGGCAAGTCAATGGCTTCTGTGATATGGGTGGTGTTGGTCCTAATGGGGGTTAGAGACACACTGAGAGAACACCTTCTGTTGCATAACTTTATGTGAAATTTCTGTACTATATTTAGTATTATGCTTCCACTGTAGGTCTGAATCAAGAAAGTAATAGCATCTAGGTGATGTAATTAGTATTAGTAAGGAATATACTAGCCTATCACTGTTGAATGAAGGGAATGAATTAAAACTCATAGTCAAATTAGCCATTTGGGAAAAGAAATCTATCAGAAAATTTCTTAAGTGAAATAATGCAATGAATCAGTGCCTTTAATCTTTGGAAGTTTTTGCTTTCTTAAAGATTGAGAATTATCACAGGGTGTTTTCTACCACATTTTCCCACCAAATATGTGCTTGTTGTGGTAAGGTTTGCTAGTTCACAGATGTCCAGGTCTCTGGATAAGTTATATTTAAGCCTCCCAACAAAGCAAACCAATGAAACAGGTGGAGCCATGTTAATTCTGCAGCATGCGCTGTGTGAGGTAAATAATACTGTGACCTGTTGCCTTTGGCCCACAAGTGAAGCCAGCCACTGATCAACACTGAACCTAAATGATTGCTCTGGGTGCTGTTGGTGCCTAACATCCATCTTATTCTGTGTTTGAGGGGCCTGGCTCTGTGTTACTTGCCACCAGTGAATACTTGTCCCTTGTCCAATTATCATCTTCTCTCTCCAGCCCATGTCCAATGACAGAATTAGACCTAACTGCCATACTTCTGGGTCCTCAACTTTCCCCATGGGACCAGACTGGAGCCAGTGTCCCTTGTGGTCCATTTCTTTCAGGAGGATACAGCACCAAGAATTTGAATTTCAACACATTTCCAGCTTTAGCTGTGACTTCTGAAAACACATCTTGAAATCCACTGATGTAGAATTTCCGAAACTAGGTGAAAATTGCGGCATGACAAGCAGCACAGGTGATTTCATATTTGATAATATATAAATTGAAAAGCACTGACTTATTTTCCTTCCTGTTGTTGATATTTTAACCTCGAGAATTGAGTTTCCAAATTAAATATTCATGTGTCATCAAATTTTGTTATGCACAGTTAAGGAAAAACTGAATGAATTGTAAACAGAATTGCTTCGTGTGTCTATTATGGGCTGTGAAATTCTAATAGGATGAATTGAATTCTAGAAATTTCTGATGAGCACAGTGAAATTTTTAAAAAGTCAGACTCAGTACGGTCTTAGTCTTCTATTGTTCTTTGAGATACACTGGGATCTGTGACCCAACAGCAGATAGCAGGCTTTGCTTTTACATAGAGGAGGCTCCCATGACAAGGGAGCCAACAATAGCTCCACAGGAGGGTACTGTGGCTGTGCCTAATGCAGACAGCCAGATTCTGTGGCCCATTGTGTTAGGGAGGAGAGTGAGTGGATTATTCACATGCCCCAAGTCTTTGAAATTATATGTGCTCTTTTTTTTCATTTTCAAATCAAGGAAAAAGAGCAACAGATAAATCACCAAAATAGCTCATGACTGTAAATGAAATTGAAATTGTTCCAGAAATAAGTTAATTCATCATTTAAGTTATTAGTGTATTTGAGGATGTGGTATGTATAGGTGTGAGATATTACAGGAAATAATGCGTGTGTGAGTGTGAGTGTGTGTGTGTGTGTGTGTGTGTGTGTGTCCCTGAACTGGCCAAATAGGCTAGGCTGACCGGGCAATGGAGTCCCGGGAGTCTGCCTGTCTCTGTCTCCGCAGTACTGAGTTTAGAAGAGTGTACCACCACACCCAGCATTGTTTTATAGGTTCCGGGAAGATCAAAATCAGGTCCTTGTACCTGCAAAGCAATCCCTTTACCAACTGAGGCTTCTCTCCAGGCTACGGGTGACTGTCTTAGAGAACAACCACAGACTGTTTGCATCCAATATTCTGCAGGTCATTTTTGTAAATAAATAGGGAGAGTGGGTAAGAGTGACCACTAGACTAATCCTCATTATAGTCTGTACTGCTCACAAAAGTGTTCTGAGAGCAGTGTGGGCATGGCAGTCACCTTCAGCTATACTTAGATTGCTTTAAATAATTGAAAAGTCCATCCATATAACAGTTTGTTGTAATATGCAACTTTGAGAAGAAAGGCAACCTGGAGTCCAAAGCAGATCTTCTGAGACACCACACATCCTAGAGCGTCAGCCACACCACTGGTACCATTGCTGCAAAAATAGTCTGCATTAGCCTATGCCATGCAGCTAGGCACCCTGAGAGCAGCCTCAGACTCCCCTCCTGGTCGGGAGGCACATCTGCCTAAGCCTGGCTCCTGGAAGCAGAACATTCTTTTCATCAGCATCAATGCTGCTTATGAAGTGGGGGCAGTGCTCTGGGCCATAGGTCGACCCCCAACCTTGTTCTGACTTTTGTGCCTGCTGATAGCAAGACAAGACTAAAGGAAAGTGTAATTCATTTACTCCAGCATCATCCGTGTGCTGGTAACTTGATTATTTGCAAAGAAAAAGAATGCAAAGACGTGGCACCATGCTTCAAGAACCATGGTCTAGCTGACAGAGAGGTGTGCAAAGCAGATATTGTCAGTGAGATTGTAACACAGCCAGGACAGTGTAAGGATCACGGAAACAACAGGCAGATGGAGATAGAAATGAGTTCTCTCTGGCCTGGAAGGCAGTGATGCGAGATGACAGCGCTGTTGCTGCACGTGTGAGCCCTTCAACGCTGCCATGTACTGTGGCTATTCCTTAACGTACGTGCTGTAAATAGATGTAGAGGGTTTTTATTGTAACATGGCTAATGTTGACCTTGATTTTCTTTTGTTTTCCTTTCTTTCTTTTCATTCCTTTTTCGACAGGGTCTCATCCATGTCCTAGGTTAGTCTGGAATTCCCTATGTAGCTAAGGATGACCTTGAACTTCTGATCCTGCTGCCTCTATCCCCCGAATGCTGGGATGACAGGTGTCATTCATCTTATTTACACAGTGCTGGGGATTAAACTCTGGCCAGTGTACATGCTAGGCAAGTACTCTACCAAGTGAACCACAGCCTCAGTTTTCCAAGTGTGTTTTAAATATTTCCAAAAAGTCTAGTGTAGCATTTATTTAACTGTTCTGAAAAATCTATGGTGCAAAGTAAACACAAGATTATATATACATATATACATATATATTTCTGCTATGATGATTTTTCTAATATAAATAATTTTTATTTATTGCCAAGTATGTTAGCTAAATGATGTGCCTAAAATTTCCCACATAATGGTGATTTGTCTGATATAACTAATACTTATTCACTTAGCACCAAATATGGAATCAAATTGTCTTATGTCACCTATGACATTTATCATGTATCTGCTTATTTATATTATTTTCTTTTTAAATGATTTCTTTATTTTTATTTTATGTGGATGAGTATTCCCCTGACAGGTATGTATGTTTACCTCAGTCCGTGCCTGGTTCCCACAAAAGCAGAGGAGGGTATTTTATCCCTTGGACCTAGAGTTATAGGTGACTATGAGCTGCCATGTGGGTGTTGGCAATCCAACCCCAGCCCTGTGCAAGAATAGTTTGTGCTCTTAACCACTGATCCACCTCTTCAGGCCCCTTGTCTGTATTATATTCAACTTTATAGACAGGAAAATTGAGTTTGGTGATCTTAAGGTGTCTTGGCCAGAGCCATTGAGTTTATTATAAAACAAACATCTGTCCCCATAGGGGTTACTATAACTTTACAGTAAATATTAAAATCACAACGGATAAGACCTCCATTTTTGCTTCTTTAAGATTATTTTGTCCTTTCTAATTTGCTATAAATTATTAGAACAAGCTTGACAATTTCTCCGAAATATAGAACTACTTGGTCTGGACTCCCACAGCATTCAATCTATGGGCCAGCTTGAGAATCATTATACTGGAAATCCTTTCTAATTCTTAGTGTTGTATGTCTTGCATATTTTTGTCACATATATACTTTTGATGATTTGTAATTAATTTTAAAAAACCTTTCAGAATTTCTCTTTTCATATAGTTCTGAATTATATATACAGTACCGTTATAGTTTTGTATATTAAGCTTTCTAATTTTATTCATTAGTTCTCTACAGATAATTTTTTTCAGTAAATGAGCTACATTGAAGGAGTTTGCTTTGTGTCATTCTCTCTCTCTCTCTCTCTCTCTCTCTCTCTCTCTCTCTGATGTATTTTCCCTTATTGAAATGGTATCTTGAGTAAGGACATTCAGCAGAAGTGGCAAACGTTCTTGCCTTACTCCTGAATGTGAAGAGAAAGTGTTTAAAATGAAAGTGACTAGATTAAGAAGCTAAGAGAGGCTGCCTTGGCACAGTTGCCAATAGAATAGTCTGGAAGTTAAATATTTAAAGCATAACCTCAAGAAATGGACAGTAAGGATAGCAGATGGGAAAGTCATCCAAGCAAAGAGAACAGCAAGGGCAACAGGCTGAGTGCTAAGCAGCACAGAGGCCAGGAAGCTGGAAGAAGCCAGGCAAAGAACAGTGAATGACCTGAGGTGATTTTCCCAGTGTGCTGGATTAGGGGCCTTGGAGGACAAGGATTCCAGTCTGGGCTGGTTGGGGAGCCAGTGGATTGTTTCAGAAGAGGAGGCCTCACCTCCATTTTGTTTTCAGTAGATTCCACTACCTGTTTCATTAAACACCTGCTGCTTAACAATAGGAAAGTTGAGGTGGGGGTGATAGGAAGGCATTTTAGGAAGCTGTTGCCGTAATACAAGCACAAGTGATAATAATACTAGAGAAGAGATGAGCTCCTGGAGGGCAGAGCTCAGGGTCTGGCTGTGTGCACACTTGCCTTGCACGAGAGCACAGTAAAGGCTTCCTATCCTGGCTGTCAACCATATCTAATTACCTAGTGTAATACAGTAACAAGCCATCAAGTTATTAAATGCAGTAAACCGTTTGCCTAAAGCAGTTACGTGAATCCCATGAGAATGAACATACTGGACTCTGAATGGGTCTAGTTAACATTGGCTGCTGTAGCTCGTGACAATCAAATTGCCCGTTGTTACAAAATCCATAGACCAAAACAAAGTTGGAAGAGTGTCATAATGAATCCACACAGATTCTCTGGTCCTTACTGTGATTACCCTGTCTTAAGCATCCGGCTTCGCTCAATGCTCACTCTGTTCTCCACACAGTTATACACATACAAACATAACATAAGATTCTATTTTTCCTTTGTATTTTCAAATACTTTAAAACTTCCAGAGAAGTTGCAATAGCAGATTAAATGATATTTCTTCCTAAATGCCTCAGGATCAGTTGGCTCACACTGTAGCACCTTCCACAGTTACTTCCATGCTGAACCCTGCCTCTGTTTTTTGTAACCATGGGCCAGTGTTAACTAGACATCTTCAGAGTCCAACATATCTATTCTCATGGAATTCACGTAACTGATTTAGGCCAATGGTTTACTGTAACAAGTTGATGGCTTGTTAGTCTATCGCACAACATAATGTGTCCCATGCAGTCACCACATAACCATCAAACCAGGAAATAAACAATGTTTTTCTGCCACCAATTGGAACTTTGTTCAAGTTTCTACTTTTTCCCATTCATACTTAATTGCAAAATATTCTGCTTAGAATCAAGGTTATGCATTGTAATCCTCAGTTTCCAATTTATTTCTAAGTGGAATATTTCATCAGCTTTTTCTTGGTGTTCATATTCCCAATAGCTTTGAGTATCAGATGCTTTTCCAAATTTCCCTCACTACAGAGCTTTTTGATTGGACAGAGATATCTCAGAAGTTGGGATGTTCTTCCCCTTGTCCACAACAGCACAAAGTAGTTTTGTCCCCCTATTCAGAATGTTAATTTCAGTCTAATTACTTGATAAAGTTTTGTCTCCTGGGTGCTCTCACTGCATTGTCTTCTTTCAGAAAGCAGTTTTTGAGCATATACTTTAAAAACATGTGACCATCTCCCTAGACTCAATCATTACTATGACGGATGTCAAACTGTGACCTTGTAGTTTCCTAACTCACTTTGTCTTTTTAGTTGCCTTTACACTCCAAGGAAGAGCTTTCTCTTTCCCCAATTCATTTACTCTTCTGCTTCATATCATTGTGAACTCATGGAGCATTTTTTAATTCACACATTGGCATCTGTTGCTACATTATGTTGATGTTCAAGTCCTCACAGATTTGGAAACAAAAGCCACTTCAAGTTAGCTCTTATACTCCTTTGACAATTATCTCCAGAATTTTCAGAACAGCTATTGTCAGGCAGAATAAGATATTCCAGGGTAACTTTGGGCTTTCTTTGTCCAGATGTCTACAGTCATCTGTTTCTCTAAAGAGCCTGGTTCCTTTCAGTGGAAAATATTTGGGGAGAAAATTTGAGAGGCTATCATTCTATCTATCTATTTATCATCTATCTATCTATCATCTATCTATCTATCTATCTATCTATATCTATCATCTACTTATCTATCATTTATCATCTATGTATCATCTAATCATCCATCTATCTATCTATCATCTATCTCTCCTATCTATCTATCATCTATCTATCTATCTATCTATCTCTATCATCTATCTACCATCTATATATCTATCATCTATCATCTATCTATCTATTATCTGTCTATCTATATCTATCATCTATCTACCATCTACATATCTATCATCTATCTATTATCTATCTATCATCCATCTATTTATCATCTATCTATCTATCTATCTATCTAATCTATCTATCATCATCATCTATTTATCATTTATCTATTGTCTGCCTATCCACACACGTACACATGCATACTACATATATATCCCACTGGCATAATTTTCTGGTTTTCTTTTGTTTGCTTGCTGTATGGATGTGTGCACACACAATAGTGTTGAAACGCAAGACTTTCTGCATGTTATGAAAACACTTTACCACTAAGACATTCCAGCCAATTTATCGATTTTCAGTTACATATTGCAAACCCTGAGATGACGCAGACATGGCTAATTCCAGTTCAGCTCTGTAAAGTTCACTATCGTTCTTCCTTCATCTGTCTCTGTAGTTCCCTTCTCCCTGGTACTCAAATGGTCCCCAGGGTCTTCAGAGTGTCCCTTTTGCTCTGTTGCCCCGCTGCTTTCGGCTGCCTTCCTGAATGTGTCCTGCTGTAGGCCTTCTGTCCCCTGTGGACTCTGATCTCAGGACACTCGCACATACTCCACAGCGCTCTTTTGGGCTGCTGCCTCCTGCCAGGTCCCACTGTCAGGCATGGCTACTTCCCTCATGGGATTCTGATGGAGAGCTGCTGCCACTCTCGCTGTAGCTCTTTCTCACTCAGGTTGGGGCTGAGTTTAAAAAAAACAAAAACAAAAAAGAAAAGGTGTACTAGTTACTTTTGCTTTGCTGTGACCAAAATATCAAACTCTAGCCCACTGGAGGAGAAACTCATTTTCATTCCAGCTTCAGAGGGTTCACTTTGTAGGTGCTTGTCCTCATGCATTTGGGCAGAACACCATGTGGTGAGAGAACGGGGTGGAAGACAGCTGCTGTTCATGGTTATGACAGACAAGAGCAGACAGGAATAATACACCCTTAAGTACCTACTACCAGTGACCTACTTCCTTCAGCTAGGTACCACCCTCTAAAGTTCTCACAACCTCCCAAAATATTTCCACCAGCTGGGGACCAAGTGCTCAGCCCTTGAGACCATGGAGGACACTCCAGGGTCAATACAGACACAGTTTCATTTCTGTTCTCAAATGTGGGTCTTTGGGCTCCTTCTTGAGATTGTTAGACTCTGCCATAGTGTTCCCTGAAAACACTGTCATGCACTAACCATTCTATTAAGGACTCTGTTTTTGTCAGGTGATTCCAAAATTCCACATGGATGGCGACATTACACCACCATCTACAAACAAATTGAATAGGAATGTTCTTCAGTTCCTTTCCAGCAAGAATGAGCAATTGTCTACGGAAGGGCCTTGTCAGTAATACACATATCCACAGACTGGCAGGGGTCCAGGTCATTTGTAAAAGCGTTTCAGTGGCATATACTATAACCCCACAGATGTCTGTTTTATTTGAAAGTACAAGGAAATCCCTAACAGCTTGACTTCGGTTCCATGTGACCATAAATATCCTTTACAGTGTTTAACGATCTTTTATCAATCAAGTGAGGCTATTTATAGCACTAAAAAGGATATAGTAATAAAAAATAATTCATCATTGTATATCAAAGAATCAAAGCCTCTCTCAATAATAGTGTTTTGCATTTACATTACACCTACATTTTTGTGGTTTGTAGTCATTTATAACTTTTTCTTTCACTGAGACATTTTAAATTTTTTTGAGGTGCTGGAACCCAAGTTGTCACACTTGCTAGGCAAGTACTCTACCACTGAGCTATACCCTCAGCCAGATGAACCATTTTAAACTTTGTTTCAAAATCAAACTAATTTTAGGACAAGTATATACAACAGTGGCAAAAGAAAGACTTATTGTCAGATATTATAGTAAGCGAGATATTTGTACAATTTTCCCCCAACAATGTGAGTGACCATATCCTTTGCATATTCCTATAAAGTCCAGTCAATGGCATGCTGCGTGCCTGCTCTCTGCATGTGTCCACCCACTGCTTTGTGATGTTACCAGTTCAGGGGGTATTCTGGCTTTCATAAGTTTTGGGGGCACGTTCCATACCACATGACCTAGCCTATGTGCAGGAACTCTCAAGGCACCAATGAAAGTCAAGTTGTAAGTCAAAGTTGTCCGGAAGCTGCAAGGAAGAGAGGGAGAACTCAGTTCTTTTTGAGGAGTGCAAGTCTGAGCAGCTTGCTATAGCTGGCCTTGAAAGCCAAAGATTTCTGGTGGGTGTGACCTGATTTGAACAGGAGAGCAACAGCTAAATGATCTGTCATCTGGCATTCACTGTAGTGATGTACAACCATGGGGATATTGATGTTGAAGGGGGCTGTGCCTGCCAAGGACAGAGAGGAGATCCATAGGAAACATCTGTAGCTTCTTCTCAATTTTGTTGTGACAGAATACAAAAGTACTCTAAAGAGTAATATCTTTACAACTGAATGAATAAATATGACAGATAGTTTTAAGCTTGGTAGGGTAATAAGAGGACTAGAAAAAAATTTATTGAAATGTTAATGCTATTTTCAGAAGCAGGATTCCCAGAAGACATTTTTTGTGCTCTAGGTTAGATCTGGGTCATCCTACACATCATGACATAACCCCAGTATTCCTCTTCCGAACTTCAGTTTCTCAACCTCTTTTCTCACCCACAGCTTCTAGAATGTTCCTGTATGACTCTTGTGTAATCAAATAAAAACAGGTCTTTTAAATCAAATTCTGATCCTCATCCTGCCTTTTTTGAATGCTTCTCATGCCTTCCTTCTGCAAAAGGACAAAAGAGAACTTTTCCTTGTCCAACTGTGATTATCTGCCATTTGCCTCCACTGCATCCTGGTCTCTCATCTGCTCTTTCCCATCCACCCAAACCCAGGAGCCCTTGCTCCACTGTTCAAACTGTACCCTCTGTTTCGAAGGCCATTTCCTCCTCTCCAGGGAAGAATCCATTCATTGTCCCAGCTTCAGGAAAGATGTCCCTCCCTAAGGATCCTATTCTGGCTTCAACTGGATCTGGGCAGAATCCCATGAGCATCGTCCCTCCCCAAGCCTCTCTGAGGTGCTCATCATCAATTCAACACAGCTTTGTTTTCCATAGTTCTGTAGTGTCATGATAGACAGCCCACCCTGACACCAAATATACTGGCTTTGATCTATTATGACTTTAGTTTTATCCATTAGAGTGTGTTGGCCTTAAAATGTCCAATAAACACAGTTTCAGAAAAAGAAAAATATTAATAAAAGAGCAGCAGAGGACAGAGAGATGCTCTGATCCCACAGTTCACATTTCATGCCTAATTCGTCAAGGAATCTAACACAGAAAGGAGATATGACACCAGTGCTGTTATCCTGGTGTTCTGATTCCAAAGACACCAAGAGAAGCTGGACTCACGAACAAGGCAGAGATTTTGAAGACCAGATATTTTTCCAGCATCAAGTGGATTGTTTAGTGGTGGGGGGGATGTCATAGTGGGCAGCCTCATCCTTAACATTCACAGAGCCCAGCACTTCAGGTTCCTGATTCCGAGCCAGTCAATTTAGGTCTTGACTACAGCTCCACCATTTACCAGCTGGGTAAGCAGAGCCCAACTGATCAACTCCTCATTATCAAATGAAGATAAAAGGAATATTTAATCCCAAGCAGGGTCATAAAAATTTGATTGAATTAGCTGTGCTACGCATTTATCTGTGAAATAAAGAAACATCTAGAGAGAATCTCCAATTCTTATTATAAATGGATTAAATACAAAATAAATGAATTGCTTTCCATAGAACTGAAACTATTTTTTGTTGAGTTGTTAAATTCTATGTAGTGAAAACATAAAACTATTGAACACAGAGCATGTACAGATAACCTACATAAGAGCTGAAGAAGACTGGGCCTTTCAGTTTCCATCATGGATTCAAAAAGGGCTCGCCAGTCCTCACAGCTCTCTTAAGAGCTATTGACAATTAATGACTGCTGGGAGAAGGGGAGTCCTGGCCTTCAGCAGTATGTTGGCCATGCTCTAGTGAGAAGCCCCACCCCCATGCTTGTACAGCAGCACTAATCAAACTCAATGGGTTAAAAAAAGACATGAATGTCGGAGGGAAACCTGTTGGGAAGAAAAGGGGATCAGCAAGAGTGCAAGGGCAGAAGACATGGTAATGGGGTGAATACAATCACAATACTTTATAAATGTTGTCAAAACGACAACAAATTCAACCAAATGGGGAGGAATAAATAACACTAACACTGAAGATGTTTGTAAAATCCACGTGGAAATCTCTTTTATATTTCACACACACATACACACACACACACACACACACACACACACACACACACACACTCATACAAACGATAAACACAGATCTCCAAATAAAAAGCCCAGTATCAGATGTGATTTGTTGGTCAGAGGTGTCATGGAGCCTTCCTAAACAATGTAGGCTATTGCTAATGTTTTCAGTTGTTCAGCAGAACTTTATGGTCAGACCCACTTGCTGCAGGCATCATAGACTTCGGTCACAGGATGTGGGGAAATCAAGCTGGTACTGACCAGGAAGCTTCCTCCCTGCTGGCTCACTTTCATGGTACTTGAAAGCACTTTGAAAGTTACTAGGGGAAAAGTCAACAGTCTAATCTAGCTGTGAATTCTGAAGCTACAATAATGATGGCAAAATATACCCATGGGTATAATAGTGGCACAAATGTTATGGGGGCAACTAATTACTGTCTGATTGGCTTTAAGGCCATCTTTCAGGGGGAGACACCTGCCTGGTACTCCAGATCTAGACAGGAATCTGTGGTGGGGAGCTCACAGGCCCCAGGGTGAATCTACTACTGCTATTTTGCTAAATGGATATAATACCAAACTGTCCTCTAAATTTGTGTATTTAGACCCATAATTATTGCAGCTCTCAGATGTCATGGGAGAAGTTTCTATGTGCAGTAGAGTCAGTTAACTTCAAAAGTCACAACAGGTCAAAGTGCAGAGAATAAGTCACAAATGAAACATCTGTATCACAAGCCCTTCTTGCAAGACTCAGGGACCACTGCAGAAAAGGACGCAGAAAGAGTATAAGAATCAGAGGCTGGGGAAAGACCAAAGGAAAACAGTGTCCTCTGGACATGACAGGACTGCAGCATTCATGAGCTCAGAGCTGCTGTGGTTCCCAATGCAAGACTTGTACAAGACCAAGCCAGTCAATATTCCAACAAAAGGACCAAGGGCCCCTAGCTGAGGAGCTATTGATTGCTAATGGATTCTGGAAGAAGGAGAGTTGATTTTCTTTAAGGGTGTGGCCTCTGGGAGGTAGGCTACACTCTAGTGGATGGTCCCATACCCATGAATATATGGGCAGCACAAATAAGACTAAGTTGATTTTTAAAAAGTTGAGAGGGAATGGGATCTTGGAAGAGTTAGGGAAAGAGAAATGAAGGGTGAATATGAACAAAATGCATTGTATGTATGCATGAAGCTCTTAAACAGTGATAATAAGCTCATTCATTCATTCATTTAGAGACAGGGTTTATCTGTAACCACAGCTGGCTGGAATTTGCTACATAGACCAAGCTGGTCTCAGTTTCACAAAGATCTGCCTGCCTCTGTCTCCCAAGTGCTGGGATTAAAGTGTGTGCCATCATGCCCAGCTGAAAGTGAAGCTTTAAACAATAAAAATTTTATTTAAAAATTCAACCAAGTATCTTTTCAGTAATGGCATGGTTGAAGAATATAAACTTACTAATAAAAGAAAAATAAATTAAAAACTGAAAGCAACTTTCAGTTTAGTTGTTAAATTCTATTAAATTTAAATTTCATTATGATTTTTATTTTACATGTACTGTATGAGCCTGCATGTATGTAAGTGCACCCGTGTTGTGCAATGCCCATTGAGGACAGAAGAAGGCATCAAATCTCCCAGAACTGCAGTTAGAGATGATTGTTAGCCATCATGTGGGTGCTAGAAATTGAACCCAGTCCTCTGCAAGAGCAGCCAGTACACGTAACCACCGAGCCATCTTTCTAGGCCCTGTTTAGTAAAGATTTTTAGATGTGCTACATTTATTCAGTAATAGAACCACCCATTGTCCATATTTTTACTTTTATACAAAGATATTGTGACTTATGTTTTGTTTAAATTTAATTCCCAGAGTTTACGTTATAAACATACTTTGAAGCACAAATATTTTGGGAACAGAAAAATGTTTTAATTAAGTTTAAATTAATTCTGCATCTACAAAGGAATTCATTCTCTAGTAAAGAAAGAGCACTTTCTTGTAGAAATTCTGCAGATGAACCCGTGAAACTAAGCTTTGAAATAGACAATCCCTAATTATTTAGCAGAAAAAGAAACTTGTATATGTGATTTTAACTGGGAAAGACAAAGCCTCAGCAACAAGGTTAAGTGATTCCCTTATAAAAATGCCCTACCTTTTCCAGAATTTCTGCCTGCTGATTAATATGCCATCCCTGAGTATAGTTTTAGGAGATAGTTGTGTTTGCGGAGGGAATCTGTGTGTGCGGAGGGAATCTGTGTGTGCATGTGTATATGTGCATGTTTGTGTGCTCGTGTGTGTGTGTGTGTGTGTGTGTGTGTGTGTATACAAGTGTGCTCAAATGTGGGTGTCTTGTGGAGACCAAAAGTTGGCAATGGTGTCTTCCTCCATCACTCATTACCACATTTTGGGGGACAGGTTCTTTCACTGAACTTAGAGAGGCTGGTTGATCATAGAGTCCCATGGATCTTTCTGTCCACATCTCTGAAGAATTGGGGTTACAGTGTGTGCTGCTGTGCCCAGCTTGTACTTTACCCACTGAGCCATTTCCCTGGCCTTAGAAGATACTAAAAGTGATTACATGGCAAGGACCAGATTCATGCATGTCCTAAACCCTGAACCCTGTTGATCATGCTACAATAAAATTAGTATTTATTCACAGTTTATTTCTCCCTTAATAATTAATGTTAAAGAAAATTATTTACCAATAGCAAACCTTAATTTTAATGCCTACTAAGTGGCTTGGCAATTCAGACTTACAGCATAAAATGTTGTACAACCTTAAGAAAGTTTCACTGCCGTTAAATTGTACAAATGTAAACAATTAGTAAGTAGCCTTTTCTCTTAAACTGTACATTTAATAGCCGCATCCATTGGTTTATTCCTGTGGCTGATTTCTTCGTATAATGCCATTTTTAAGCAGTATTTTTCTCTCTCACACTCTAGAAGCATGTTTTTACTGTGAATGAACCACTAATCGTGCAAGGTTTGGAGGCGTGCACCAGCCACGGGGGAGAAGTCCAGCCTCACTCCTTCCTCCCCTTTCCTGCCTCTGTTAGTCACCAAGGAGGCCTGACATTCCTGAGGTTTTGCAAAAAGTCCCATTTTGCCCTTGAAAAGTTATTATTTTGTGAAAAATTTCCAAATTTAGCTTGGCAGGACAATAGTCTAGAGATGTGTACCACAGAGCATTTTTGTGGATAAAAATGTATAGGGAAAACTGTCTCAAGTTACTTCCCATCTCCACGTACGTGGTGATTGTACATGAGTTATGTATTACAGATTGTGAGATCCTGCAGTAAAGGCAAATGGGTTTAACAGATTACTTAAACCATATTTTAGTAATATCTATGTTATCTGTGAATTCTGAGATGTGGGGATCCCAGAATATCATGACGCTTCCACTTTTTGTATGTTGGGTCAACAAGATACCCTGCAATACCCCGGCTGAAGAGAAGACAGTGTGTAATCAGAGAAGGGATTCAAGGCAGATGCCAATGGATCTTCTCTTAGGAAAGGAGGCCCATCTCAAGCAACATACATGTACATTGTAGAGTTAATTTGTCTATTTAAATAAGTCATCCTGAATGAACTAAAATCTATTTAAAGTCATCCTGAAAGCACTAAAAGTAGTAATGTCCAGTGTGTTCTTAAAAACAGCTTCATGATACCTAGGTACAAATGCTTGACTGGATAGGACTTAACATGTATGGTAGAATACATGAGGTCCAGTGGGAGAGTGGGGGGGCATGGATGAGGGAAGAGGGTCTAAATTTGATTAAGAACTGTTATATGAAATTACAAAAGCTCAATAAAAGTTTTTAAAAGAAACAGCTTCATAACCCCAAAAGTCACTGTCAACAATATGTCATCAGATCATTCAAGAAAGTTAAGGAAAACAAAGAACTTAACTAACTAAATGAAGGGCTAAGGATCCAACCACACACAGAGAGACATGCAAGGGCAAAGTAAACAGCTGCACAAGGGCCCTGACTCTGGAATGGCTGGGGGAAAATGAACAAATTAAATATCTAAATAGATTTATCTTGAACACATGTGATTCACCACTGATCAAGGGGAAAGGACAATATTGTATGCGTAATTTTAATTTAAAATGAAGCAGCCTGAAGAAATTGGCAACAGCTAGTGTGGATCTCTTTCCTTTCCCTGTTGTTCCCACTAGAACACTGAAAACCCTATGGAAATATGCCACAGGAAGCAGACGTCAGATAAACACAGGAAGTAATTACTGAACAGGAAAGTTTGCAGGAAATGGATTGTTTATGTTTCCAGGGTGTTCCTGCACTCTGAGGAGACTCAGCAGTAATGAATGAAGTAGATTCATACTTACAGGACAGCCACTGTTGATGTAATGCTGACATTGAACGCTCCTCACATCGTATTCAGTTTTAAATATGAAGATAATCATGACCTTAAATTGAATATAGTTTGTCAAACAAGTATCTTAAAATGTAGAGACTCCATTTTGGTTAGTTTTCTTGATTTTGTTTCTAGGAATTAATATAAGGAAGAAAACTTATTTTGAAAAGAAGGTAAGAATTTTAAGCCTTAGTTGTGGAGCCTGGGTTTTAACAAAATCTGATTGCATGGCAATAGTGTTTAAGTATTAGTAAAGTTTTCAATATAAAGCTGTGTTTCCTGAGCAAGGGAAGCTCAGGGCATTAAATGGTTAATACAGAGCTTAATCATCAGAGGAATACTATTGCAACTAGGAGGCTAAATTTATTCATACTTAAAATTTACCTAATCTAAACTACTTTTTCTCATTGACTTTGAATAATCTCCATAACCCCTCAAGCGAGTGCTCTCCCTCATCTCCATGTGGGCTCTGAAAGTGTCTCCCACTATCTTTCTCTTCAGAATAGATTCAGTTTTCACATGCTTGATCTCAAGCCTCCCTCAGAGACATGAGTGGCCTCTGTAATGTGAGCTTATCTGAGAAACGGCTAGAAAGATCTCTGCCTATAGTCAAGGGTGCCCAGCCCTAATCAGAGAGGCCACTATAATTCCTCTGCCTCAGTGTCATTTTCTAGCAGGAGCCATAGACCAGGAGGAAAAACCTGGCTTGGAGGTAGGTAAACTTAGGTGTGCATTTGAGCTGTGAGATCTTGGACAGCTCACTTAAACTCATTAAGGAAGCTTTTGTTTTCCTATCTGCAAAACGGGAACAAGCATATCAGAGGTGTAGTGAACATTAAATGACCACATGGTTAAGGTTGTTTAATTAAATATCGGGTACATGGCTTAAAGTCTCTTTATTCATATTGGCTACAAAACCAGGAAATATGATGTTTTAATAAACTGTAACAGAATACAGCAAACAGAGCAGTTTGTTAAGAACGTATATTGATTTTCTTCTGGTTCTAGAGACTAAGTCATCCAAGACAAAGGCTCCAGCAGCTCTTTGGTGGTGAGGGCAGGCTTCCCAATGGCACCCTGCTTCTCTGTCCTCTAGGGAGAATAAATGCCGTGTCCTCACAGGGCAGAAGTCAGAAGGGCAAAGGGGACCTCACTGTTTCCCCAGCTCTTTATAATGGGGAATAGATTCATGAGAGCCCCACTCTCAGTATTAATCATCTAAATCTCTGTCCTGTGACTGTGTCCTGGAGAGCCATGAACAAACGTCTATTTACCCCATCTAGGGCATCTATGATGTCCAAAGGAATGGCTCCTCCCAAGTCTAGCTTGGTTGACCCAATGGGGTTACCTATAGGAGGTGGGTGACTCAAAGGCAGCTGACTCACAGAGAAACACACCTCTATATGGCTCACAACTCACAATACCTGCATTTTGGGGATCCCTGGACAACCTGAGGGCAGTCCTGTGCATGTTAGAGTCTCCTCTCTTCAGCAACTGTTAACTGCTTACACATCCTTGGGGAGAGAGCTTGCAAGTCTTGTAGCTTTCTGAACTTCTTGAGCCAATAAGCTATATGAATTTCTGAGCCTTGTAAGCTTCCTTTACTTAGAACTGTGAGTCTCCGCTATTCCTCCAGGAGGGGGTGCCTTAATCTAGAATGGTTGCACAGTCCCTATCTTTTAATATGATTACACTGAGATTTAAGTTCCAATATGAATTTAGAGGTGCTTCAAACATTGAAGCCACGGCATTTTGCAGATTGTATTAATTCTTTCTTATAGAAATACAAGTATTTTCCAAACCTTCTTAATTATAATGTAAAACCACTGTCTTTCCATTTATTTCCTGTATCACATTTCTATATATTTACCAATAGAGGCAGACCTTCTAAGTCACAGTGAGTGGTTAGAAATTCTCTCTTCTAAATAGCCCTAGGAAGCTACTAGACTAGACTGATGAAGTCTTGTGTTCAAGACAGGTAAATTAATTATATTGGATCATACATATCCCACCCTTTGAGCTAGGGCCTTTTGTTTTCAAAATACTCTAGCTAAAATGCAGTCATTTCAACAGAGTTAACAGTAATAGAGTCGGCCTCAATGGCTTATTGCATAATTTTTGGATTATTTTAAAACATGGTTATAATTAAAATTACAGTGAGACTCAGACAATGGGATTTGATGGATACAGGAAAACTCCAAAGTAAAGAAGTGTTTGAAGCAATAGTTTTGAAATAATAGCCAAAAAAGGGGCACAGTGAAGGCAGCAGAGGGAGAAGAACTCAATCCATTTCCATCTGACCTGGGTGGCCCAGAGGAAGCTCTGAATTAAACAGAATAGTTAAAGATGGACAGATGAGTTTAAAGTGTGTGTGTGTGTGTGTGTGTGTGTGTGTGTGTGTGTGTGTTGTAGGGGAAGGATAAGAAAGCGTTTTTCTAAATACTTCACCCTGGGTCTAGGCTGTCCCATAACTGCTGTTAGACAAAGATAACGGTTGTATAGAATTGTTTTCATATTTTCTTTGTCTCTCCTGGGGTGGTATTATGAGTCACCACAAGAGCAAAAGTCACCTGGAAGGGATCCAAGTATAGACCTGCGTAGCTAGGACTGTGGACTGTGAAAACTAGGATGGAATCTGGTTGCTATGTTACATTTGATGGGGCCATTTAAAGGTTCAAATGAAGAATTGAGCTTGAGCAACTTGAATCTCCCAGTGATAGAAACTCTAGTTTCTCATTTTCTATAAAACAAGGCATTAGGCCAATGCTCTGCTACAGAGAGCTGTGTTTTGTTCCCTGGAATTATTGTAAAAGGCAAAACAGCTTGTACCATGGTAAAATATTCATGTTGTCACTGTGTTTGCTTATGAACGTGCCTTCTGCTCCCCTCACAGGCAGGCTGGCTGTTTGTGAATAGCTATGTAGGTGCCAGACCTGCAGCTTCTTTCTAGCAAGGTTGCGGGGCAGGCAGCATCCGCGCAGTGTTGGTACTATTTCCTGGTTGTTCTTTGAATAGATTTTGTTTTGTGGAGTGCTTATTAGGCAGACTGTAGTTTCGTGGTGATCTGTTCCCACTGCTCAAACTCTTGCCTCTAGCCATCTTTTAAAGATTCGACATTTTTTTTTGCCTCTGGGCTCCTCGTGCTTATTTGTGACTTTCAGAAAGTTTTCCTGCAGATAATGTGTTTTCTCTGAAAATCGATGCCACTAGGTTATTAGAAAATGGCACTGAATGCAAGGGCTCTTGGTAAGGTTCAAGCTGCATCAACTGGGAAACATGAAGCTAATTACTGTTATCATTAGAAACATTCTTTTGGCTAGCTCTGTATTACAATAGCCCTTTGGAGTCAAAATTAGATTTCTTCTTCAAATTTGAAAAATCAATGCAGAACCAGTAAACACTGGAGATGCTGCTCAGTGGTTAAGAGCACTTGCTATTCTTGTAGAGGAGCAGAGTTCGGTTCCCAGCACTCAGGTCGGGAGGCCAATGCCTGCCTGTTACTCCAGTTCCAGGGAATGTGATACCCTCTTCTGGCCTCCTGTGGGACCCACATACACATGTACACACATAATAAAACAAATCTTTTTCAATAATGATGGGGGATGTAAGTCGGTTGGTAAAGTGCCCGCTGCACAAGCATGAGGATTTCAGTTTGAGCCTCGGCACAAACATGGAAGCTAGGCTTTGTGGTATATGTCTGTGACTCTAGCAGGGGATGGAAAGAGACAGGCAGATTCCCACAAGCATGCTTTCTAGCCAGTTTGGCCAATTGGTGAATCTACGCTCAAGGAGAGGCCCTTGCTCAAAAAATAAAGCAGAGAAAGATAGAGGACGACACCAAACATTGGTCTCAGGTTTCCACATGTACATGGCTCGATGTGCGACTGTGTGTGCTCACAGGCATGCTACACACAGAAGCACAAAAAAGAAAAATGAAATATTATTTTGAAAAAGCACTCTTAATTTTACAGATTTCTTTACATCGTATTTTCCATTTGTCCTCTGTGTCTGAGGAACCCCATGACTGATTGTTTTGTTCTCCTGGCTTCTTCCTTCACCTGTCTGTCATCTCTCTTTATACTGACCTTTCTTTGAAGATTAGCCTTAGCTTGCTCTGGATTTTATATTGGTTTTTGATTCTTTTCTTTCTTTCCTGGGGTGCATTTAAAATGCCATGAGCAAATTGTTACTTAACTCATTTTCTTTATTTCTAAATTCAAATTTCATTTCCTGCTCTATTATTTCTATTTTTAATTGCCCTTAGGTCATTTACTCTAGTTTACATTTCACTTAAGTTGCATTTTGCCTGTATTCTCTGGGATTTTATACTAAAATTGCAACCATGTGAAAATTTTCAGTATGGTTTGGACAACTGAAGATATGCAGGTTTATGTGTATATATATGTGCATATACAGCTATGTGTGTTCATGTGTGTGCAGGTGCACATGTGTGTAGGTATGTTGCATGCAGATACATGTGGAAGCTAAAATTCAACTCTAGCAGTCATTCCTAAGGAACACAGTCCATTTTTTTTTTCACTGTCCTGGAGCTCAGTGGTTCTGCTAGGCTGGGTGACTAGTGAGTCCCAAGGATCAGCTTGTCCTCACATCCCAGTGCTGGCAACACAAGTATGTACCACTACCCCTGATCTTTTTTCATGAATTCTGAGGGTTGAACTTTAGTTCTTGTGCCTTCATGGCAAGTACTTTAAGATGAGCAGGCTGATTGATCCCAGTGCAACATTACAAGGAATATATCAGGAAAGAAATATCATTTTCCATTAAAATTGTTCAAGGCTGTATTAACAAATTGAATAAGATCATGTACACTGTGTGATTAACTATACATACAATGCACGCCTGTGTTTTTGTGGACCTATTTTTATATTTTATTTATTATTTTTATTTTACATGTATGCATGTATTGCCTGCATGTAGGTAAGTGTACCTGTGTCATGCAATGCCCGCCGAGGACAGAAGAGCCTGTTGGATCCCCTGGAACTGGAGTTATGGACAATTGTTAGCTGCCATGTGGGTGCTGGGATTCGAACCCAGGTCTTCTACAAGAACAGTCAGTGTTTTTAACTGCTGAGCCATCTCTCCAGCCTTGCTGACATATTTTTAAATAGCAATTTCCTTCTCTGCATCCTTTCTAAATGTGACTTTTGCATTGTTAGAATTTGTGCTCTTTCTTAAATGTCTGTAAACTATGTAAAGCTCTTCCATTGATGCAGCTCTTACACTACTGGACTGTTTCTAGTATCTGTTATAGAAAGGAAGACTTCAATTTGCTTTCTGTTTTCTGGGCCATACTCTTGATTGTTGTGCCCAGTAAGTCAGTCAGTCCATGGTTCTGAGTTCTAACTGATGAAATGTGAGCCATGTGAATGCTAAACCAAGTCTAAGCCTGTCCTCATCCTAGAATCTAGGTAGAGAAAAGAGAATAATTACCCAGGTTGAATTTATGAGCAGTGTTTGGACATGGACCCACAATGTGAAGGGGTCTTCATCCATCCTTCTAAGCTGAGAGATACCTAACAGGAACATTCTTACTATCTCCCAGAAGGCAATAAGCTATGAGTGTGTGGGGTGACTGTCACCCAGAGTGTGTTTGTTGGATTAACTCAAGTTACTTTCAAGATAGCAGCATGCCTCAACAGGTCACTAGTGTCAAGCACAGGATCCCTTGCTAAATGTGAATTCCAGATAAACAACAGGTAGTGAACAATTGTCTTTTGTTTACTACAAACATGTCCTATGTCCTTTTGAAAACACTTAAACCAAAGAACAGATAGGTTATGGAAAATACAAATCATGGTATTTTTTGATAGATCCCCAAACTCTTTAGATAGAAAACATTTAGAATTTGGAGAACACTCACTGCTTTTGTCCATTTCCTCAGTGTATGTAGAGCCATTAAAATAAAATTCTTCTGTGCTGGCGCCATGTGTCGGCATGAGAGGAAAATGTGACCTTGGCAGCTTGCAGCTAAGCACTTCCAGGGCTCACTCAGTGCCAGGGGATTCCCAATATTATTTGTTAGTAAGGAAGTTTCTTAGACTATGTGTATGACCTTGTTCATAACTTAAAACTTAGTTTTCTATTTTCCTCATTCTTTTTTTTTTTAATTTTTACTTATTTATTATATAATTTTTTTGAAAATTTCATAAATGAAATTTTGTATTTACATCATTTCTACTCTTTCCTGTCCCCCTCAAACTCCTTTGATGTCCCCCCAACTCCTTCTCAATTTTTATCCACTTATTATATAGATACATGTATATATTTATAAATATGCATATATGTAAATAATGCACTGAGCTCATTTATTGGTGTGTGTATGTACCTGTGCATATGGTTGACCACTTAGAATGAGATAAACTCTCAGAGAGCTAGGCCCTGGCGACAACTGAGTTTCCATGTTCCCTCCCTCAGCATCCATTGATTGCCTGTGTCTGTGCATCCTGAGGTGGGACCCCATGAAATTCCTCTCATCCATCTTGGCATGTCGACTGATTTTGTCATTATGCAGATCTTGCTAGACTACCATATTGTGGAGATATCATTGGAGCAGCTTCCCTACTGTGCCTTGAATGCATTAACTAGCAGCAGGTATCTTGTCCCTCCGGCTCTTATATTCTTTCTGCCTGCCTCTTCCCCCATGTTCCCTGAGGGTTGCATGGTAGATGTATTACTTAGGGCTGGGTGTCCCACAGTTACTTGTTCTCTGCATTTGACCAGTTGTGGAACTTTGTAATAGTCTCCATGCAAAAAAGGCTTCTTTGGTAAGTGGTAAGAGCAACACTTGTCTGTGAATATAAAGATACATATTTAGAATATAATAAGATATACATTAGTCTAGGAATGCAGCAGTAGTATGTTTATCTCTAAGGTCCATGACCTCTCCAACCATGTGTACTTGTCTTTGTTTACAGTACTAGGTATGGATCTGCTCCTACTGAGAGAGCCTTAAGGCCAATTAGCTGCTGATTACTACAAAGAGGAATGTGCCACTATTGCACCAATAGAAACAATTTGCTGGGGTGGTCATTGTTGTGGCTCATAGGCTTTGCAGATGGGAAGGACCATAAGTTGATTTTTACCTTTGGAGCTGGCATCATGTTTCCCCATACTATGAATGATAGTCCTTGGGGCGGGGGCTTCTGGGTCAGTTACAGCTCATTTGCTCCAAGTCCTGTGTCCAAAATATCTCCTGTTTTCAGTGATAGGGTCTTAACTTCCAAGTTCTGAGAGGCAATGAAGGGTTGTGGCAAATAATTTTGGGAGTCTCTTGGACCACCCTGACCAACAACTTGCAGGAAGATGTCCTTTGCCTGGCATTGTGATTTTCGTTCTATAGGCTTCAGCTACACACTTGGACTCACATTTATATTCTATGTGTATTTTTCAATAGGCTTATGAAATGATACGTTTCCTTATGGTTTTTTACACCACTTGCATATTATCCATCTATCTTCTCTCTCCCCCTGTATATCCTTCCCTCCTCCCTCCCCAGTTATAATAGCCCCATCTCCCCCTTGATAGCATCTGTCTCCTACTCTTCCCCATCTCAAGTTCCTTTGTCCTCCCTCCCCCAAGACTTCTATGGGTACATCAAGATATATACTCAAGTCTAAAAATTTGGAGCTAAGATCCATAAATAAGAGAGAACGTGCATCACTTATTTTTCTCAGTCTGGGTTATTTACTCAGTATAATAGTTTCCAGTAATACCCATTTATATGCAAATTTTATGATTTCTTCCTTTTTTATAACTGAGTGGAATTCAATGTGTAAACATATCACAGTTTCATTACCCATTGTTTCCATTTTTTGGCTATTGTGAAAAGAGCAGCAATGAATTTGCTGAGCAAGTGTTTCTGCAGGAGGATAATAAGTGCTTTGGGTATATGACAAGGGGTGTTACAGCTGGGTCATTCCATTCGTAGACCTACAGCATTCATCACATTGATTTCCAAAGTGGCTGTACCAATTTGCAATTCCACCAGCAGCAAATGAGGGTCTCTTTTCCCTGCATCCTCTCCAGCCTTTGTTGTCAATTGTTTTCTTGATATTAACCATTCTGACTGCGGTAATATGAAATCTTGAAGTAGTTTTAATTTGTGTCTCTGTAATTACTAGGATGTTGAACACTTTTTCGGGTATTTATTGGCCACTTTTATTTCTTGTTTTTAGAACTCTCTGTTCAGATCTAGAGCCCATTTTTAATTGAGTCATTTGTTTTCTTGATTCTTTTTGAATTCTTTACATATTCTGGATATTGATCCTCTATCAGCTGTATAGCTGGTGAAGATTCTCTCCCACACTGTGGGCTTCCTCATCACTCCATTGATTGTTTCTTTTGCTGTGCAGAAGCTTTTTTGTTTAATGAGGTCCCATCTCTCTATTGCTGCCCTTTATTTGTGAGTGAATGGAGTCTAATTTGGAATGTCTTTACCTGTCTCTTTCTCTCATCAGGTACTGCTTATGTTTTTGTCTAAGAGATTCAGCATTTGTGATCTCACAACGTGGTCTTTGATTCATTTGGAGTTGATTTGGGGGCAGCGTGATAGATACGGGCCTAATTTTATTCTTCTACGTGTTCTGAGTGCTACTTTGATGGCCCCTTTCTTTTCACATTACTTTGTTCACCTTTAATAACTAAAGGTGAACTTGGTGAATTTGACTCATGTAAGCACTTCAGCAAAGATTCTTATGTAAATTAAATAGAATTCTCGGACATTTTCAGCAAAAGCTGTGACCTTGGAAAACAGAGAAAAGTACAAAACAAGAGAAGAAAGGGCAAGCAAAGAAAGAAACTGGGCTAGAAATGAAGCTCAGTGGCAAAGCAATTATGGAGCATGTGCAAGAGCCCAGGTTCCATGCCCAGCACCACACACACACACACACACACACACACACACACACACACACACAGAGTTAGCTTCTTAGAGTAAAACACCCAGAGACACATGTGGAAACATCCATGGATAAGTCCCTATCAAAGCAATCCTCACCCACACTGTGGACATGAGAACAATTCAGTCAGTGAATAGTGGGAGATGTGCTCAGGCTGTTGCACAAATACATCACAATGTCTTCAGAGTTCTCAACATAGAATCTTACAAACAGGTTTACATTATCAATGTCCATTACTATTATTTTCCTAGGTGAAACCTCTTAGTCTCTGAGGTGTTTTAGAATTTCATGTACAGTGTAGGAATCTAGTATTAAACAATATTCATTTATCCAAGAAATGGTGGTTAACGCAAGCTAGTACACAGTCACATTTTATATCACAAAACCCAAACCATCATGTTGTCAGTTTACGTAGAGATCCCCTCAAGAGATGTTAGCCACTGCATGATTTATTTTAAGATTTTGTAATTAGCTCAGTTAACCAAAAGAAAGAAAAAGCAAATCCAAATCAATGAAATCAGAGATGAAAGGGGAAACATCACAACAGACATCCAAAAGATCCAGGCACAGATGGATTTACAGCAAAATTCTACCAGATATTTAAAGAAGACCTCCAACCAATACTACTTAAATTATTCAAAATAATAGAAACAGGAGGGAGAACTCCCAAATTCCTTCTTTGAAGCCAGCATCACTCTAATACCCAAACCAGGTAAAGACACAACCAAAAAAGAAAACTATACACCCATATCCTTAATGAACATAGATGCAAAATTTTTCAACAAAATACTTGCAAACTTCATACAGACACACATCAAAATGATACCCACCATGATGAAGTCTGCTTTATCCCAGAGATGCAGGGATGGTTGAATATATGTAAGTCAATAAACATCAAAATCATATAAATGGGCTCAAAGACCAGAACCACTGGCCATCTCAATAGATGCTGAGAAGGCCTTTGAGAAAATTCAACAGGCATTCTCCTTTTCAACATAGTGCTTGAAACTCTTGCTAGAGCAGTAAGACAGGAGAAGGAAATTAAAAGAGTACTAATTGGAAAAGAGGAGGTCAAATTATCCCTCTTTGCAGATGATATAATACTATACATAAGAGATCCCCAAAATTCCACTAGAAAACTGTTAGAAATGATTAATACTTTCAGTAAAGTGGCAGGTTACAAAATCAACTTTGAAAACTGTTAGAAATAATTCTTTCAGTAAAAACGGCAGGTTATAAAACCAAGCTACAAAAATCAGTAACCTTTCTATATACCAGTAACAAGCAATTGGAGAAAGAATACAGGGAAATGCTCCCATTCACAATTGCTTCAAAAAAATTAAAATATCTTGGAGTAAATCTGACGAAAGACACCAATGAACTCTACAGTGAAAATTTTAAATCATTAAAGAAAAAGATTGAGGAAGAAG
>NW_008353342.1:7044676-7059066 GCF_000622305.1 Nannospalax galili
GGGGAAAGACAACATCTTCAACAAATGGTGCTGGCAAAACTGGATCTCCACCTGTAGAAGAATGAAACTAGATCCTGATCTCTAGCCTTGCACAAAAGTCAACTCTAAATGGATCGAAGACCTCAATGTGAAACTGGGAACCCTGAAACTATTAGAAGAAAATATTGGCAGTAACTTGTAAGATATAGGTGTAGGAAAGGATTTTCTAAACCAGACAGAAATTGCTCAGGAATTAAAGTCAGCAATCAATAAGTGGAACCTCATTAAACTAAAAATCTTCCATACAGCAAAAGAAACAATGAAAAAAGTGAAGGGAAAACCCACAGACTGTGAAAAAAATCTTCACCAGTGACACATCTGACAGAAGTTTAACATCAGAATATATAAAGAACTCAAAAAACAAAGATGTGAGAAACCAAATAACCCAATTAAAAAATGGGCTAAAGATCTAAACAGAAAGTGTTCTCAAAGGAAGAAATAAAGATGGCTAAGAAACATCTCAAAAAGTATTCAACATTGTTAGTAATTAAGGAAATGAAAATGAAAACCACCCTAAGGTATCCTCTTACTCCAATCAGACTGACTAGGATCAAGAGAACAAATGATATCAATGCTGGTGAGGATGTGGAGAGAAGGGAACGCTCATTCTCTGCTCATGGGATTGCAAACTCATGCAACCTCTATGGAAAACAGTGGGGAGAACTCTTAAAAACCTAAAAATGAACCTACCATATTACCCTGTTATATCACTCCTTGGCATATACCCAAAGGACTCACCCTATTGCAGACACTTGTACAACCATGTTTGTTGCTGCTCTTTTCACAATAGCTAAGAGAGGCTAAGTGCCTCTCAACTGACGAGTGGTTAACAAAAATGTGGTTTATTTACACAATGGCATTCTATTCAGTAACGAAAGATGAAATAATGAAATTTGCAGGTAAATGGATGGATCTAGAAACTGTTATACTAAGTGAAGCAACACAGACTCAGAAAAACAAATGACCTATGTTCTCCCTCATATGTGGCTCCTAGCACCAAATCCTTTTAAATTCCAGGTCCTTTTAATAAGATGATACTATACAGCAGTCCCTTCTGCATGAAATAACTACCATCATCATGACTTCAGCTGAGCCTGATCACTAGACATAGTCACAATTGGGCTTGTTGACAGTTGTGCTCATTCATTATAGGAGGGCCAAGCAGTGGCACTGGACCCTTACTGGAGTATCCAGCCACTCTTACCAGCCAACTGTATATAATTTGGCCCTAATCACACAAGGCCTCCTGGATTTGGGGAGGGCTGAAGTGTACAACCTGCGGAAGGCTAGGAAGAGAAGGCATGGCCCATGCTGAGTAAAGGATATCATGTGTGCATACCCTCAGGTCATACATACACTTCAGAAATTCCTCAGTTATCTTGAAGCCTTTGAGAGGGAACTGACACTGACTCTAACCACTCCAACAGCTATCAAAATACCTGAAAGCAAATCCTGAATCCATCACTCTAGAGTTCAGCCTTGGAAGACAAAAGAAAAATGAGGAAGAACCCAATAGAGGGATACTTTTGGAAGCCCTTGTCAAGAAATTCCAATGGGTTCTCATATAAACGTTTGAAAATTGCCCTGTTCTGACTTTTTCTAGTTCCCTGTCTAGAACTTGTAATGCTAATTACTCTTGCCTTTACTTCTCCTTCACATTTCCTGTTAATAATTCAAGGACTTTCTTTTCCCCTTAGAGATATGAGTTATGCAATTTGGGAGTCTTTTAGATAGACCCACTGAAGGGGTACTCCAATTGCCTCACCCTGCATCCCTGTTCAGCATGGAAGAAGCCAGAGGGGTCTGCGTCCCTACTCTCTATTGGCAGTTTGTGTAACCCCTTCAGAGGATGGTGTGATAAGAATAGGAGGTAGGAATTGGCTAGGCAGTTAGGGTAAAAAGACCCCAAAGAAAAGTAGCCAGTTTCTTGGCTAAAAGTCAAAATGTCCTTGGGACTGTCAGCAACATATTCTGTTCCAAAGGCCAAAAGTATCAAAAGTATTTGAGAGCTTGTATCTAATCCTTAAAATATTCGGGTTACCTTTTCAGAGGGGGGGGATGTTAGAGTACCCAAAAGCCCCATCAAAATAAATGAAAGAAGGAAAAAACAGAAAATATAAAGAAAAAAGTGATGGGGAGATATGGCCTCCCATATCTATATTGTTGGAAGGGAGTGAGTGGGCGTGGATTTGATCTAAACACCTTATATTCATGTATGAAATTCTTAATAAAGTTTTTGTAAAAGTTAGGAAAAAACAATATCTCAAAGATGACAAAATAAGAAATTTAACATTGTTTGCAAAAAAAAGTTATTATGATTTTATTGGTTTTAGCAGCTACATGTTTAGGATAATATATGCATCAAAGTATTTTTGTTAGAGAAGAAACATGATGTTATTGTTTGTTTGAGACAGGGACTTATGTAGCCCTGGTGGCTTCAAACTCTCTGTGTAGCTGAGGCTGGACTTGAACTCCTGGTCCTCCTACCTCTACCTCCCAAATGCTGAGATTACAGATGCATGCTACCATGTCTAGTTAGTATTTATTTATCTATTTATTTATTTTGAGACTGGGTCTCCCTGTAGCCACAGCTTTCTGAAACTTATTATGTAGACTCGGCTGGCTTTAATCTCACAGAGATCTGTCTCACTCTGTGTTCCAAGTGCTACAATTAAAGGCATACTCCTCCACATTAAGCATTAGTCTTTTTTATTTAATTTGTAAAAAGCTCTATTTTCAATAGTAAAAAAAATTTATATAACTATTTCCTTTTCTTCTGAAACTTATAGTTCCTTCCTGTTTCTCTAACAAAATTACACCAATTTCTTATATTTATTCACTCAATATATTTTTGACACCCTTACCCTAGCATCTGAAAAAAATGTGCATAAATTTAATTTTACTTAATGACCACATGACTGTGGTCAGAAAACAAAAGACAATCTTATGTTGGATTGAGTTATAATGATAAACGATTACTATTTCTCACTCAAAATTGCATTACACATTTGGAGAAATGGTCTGTGCTGAAGAAGGGTCCCTGAGAATGAGTGTCTTCAAGCCCTGTTCCTATAACTTGTTTACAGAAATGAATCTTGGCTTCATATCAGTTGTAGTTAGCAATTCAGAGATATTTAAGGGCTTTTCTGCCCAACATACTTCCTTGTGTGTGTAACTGTATATAGAACACATATTTTGCATGACCCTCTCTTTGCAGCCATGTTGACAGATTTCAGTAAATACTGGCATTTCTTGATGACTGTATTTGTCACCAGATCCTGGAGTTGGACATTTGATGCATTCGTGTGTTGGGCCTCAGGGGATTCCAGAGTTAAACGCTCCTACACTAGGGTACAGGGCACAGAACAGCAACATCAAACCTTGCAGTGAGCTTCTATCAATGCAGGCATCTTCTTCAGTGGTACCCCTCAACACCTCATACCCCCCCCCCTACACACACCCACTCACCATGTGTTTCTTGAACATTCTCTTCTCTTAGAGAAAAACATACTGCAGTCCCAGGGTAAGAATAGCTATCAGTTAACTAGAGCAAAACTGTAAATACCATTCCATAATTTAAAGTGAGAAAGATGACATTACAGCCACTTCCTATTCCCTCTTCCCCTGGGGACCAGTTCTCATCAATAGTGTGAAGTCAGTTTTCAGCAGCTCCCAGAATCCCCTCCTGACCTTTGCTCTCTAGTCATAAACACGGCAACTCCTTGTGGCTTGTTTTATTACTCTTCTAGTGTGTCTGCGATTTGGAGCAGAAAGCCTCACTTGACACATCTCCAGTGTGCTCAGATCCTGCTGTGGCTAATCCTGGATCTGGAGGGTGAGTAATTGATGCCATCTTGTTCTTTGCTTCTTTAGAACTTGGGGCATAATTAGTACTGTCTTCATGGCCAGCTACTGTGGTTGGGCTTCTGGAACCTGTTCTATTCCACACAAATGAGGTTATGCCAGATGATTGCCAGTTCTATAAAGAAAGATTCAGTCTCTACTACTCAAAATTCTGTTATAACTGGGATACCTCCTGAATGATGCCAAATTCAATCAACCAAAAAATCACGATGGATTTGTGAGATTCGGCCTGCTGCAGCGCAGTGGGTGCTACTAAAGTTGTTATTGAACTCTGTGTTCTCAGGCCTTTGCACTGTTTGGATATGTTGGAAGAAGCATCTCTCATCCCTGAAGTAAAGGAATGCCAGTAGCTGTGCTGAGGCCCAGGGAGTTTAAATTTCTGGTAGTTCAAAGAATGAGTCACTGTATCAGAAGCCTGGTTATTACTCAAGGGTAAAGGACTTGTCTCGATTGGGGGGAATGTCTTTAAACAGGACATGCCACCTTGGGGAGGGGTGGTCTCCCACCTAGTAAATATTTTCATCTGTGAGTACAGATTCGTCTTCTGGAAACATAGTTTTGCCCCTAAAGAAACATGGCTGTTTAATTTAATAAACAGAAGATTTCGAGGAACTAGCAACTACCAGGTAAACTTTCAAACACAGAGAACTTGAGAATGTTGATAATGTGGAGTCTCCAGGGATACAGAGAGAGACTTGCAATTTATTGTGAGATGCAGCATAAAATATGGAAAAGTTGAGTAGTGCACAAGTTCATTATAATGTAACTCAACCTAGACGAAAAATTACATGGCACTTAATTAGCTGTCAAATGGAAGAATTTGGCACCCATTACTTTGACTACTTTAGCTTAGATGACAAGTAACATTAAAACAGTCTGAAGTCCTCCTGTATGTGCTTGCTGGCTGTAGATGTATTTAGTCCACAATTGCAGCAGACAAAAACACATTAAAAATGATATTATGGGCGCCTGTTTGCTCTGCAACTCAGTAACAGATGCTGTGTTTAGGATCATAGCACTATGATTCCAGGCCTGCTGAGCTGCCAATCCCAGCTCCGCAGGCCTGGTGGCCAGAAGTTCCTGCTGTTTGCATTTTTAAAAAATCCTAGAACCCAAGTGTGCATTTTAGAGTATTCCCGTTATGATTCTTCCAAAGGGCAACTCTGTGAGCTGCTGGACATACTTAAGAAGCTTTTTGTTTAGAATTTTTTTTCCGAAACGGAAGTTCACATAGATAGTCTGGAGGTTCAAGTAGTGATGTAGCCAAACACTTTAAACTTCTTCAAGTGAAATTACAAACACTAGTTGACAGTTAAGAACTGGCATTCACTTCTAGAAGCTTTTTAGCAATTTAAAGCACAAAATATTTAAGGTTGTTTCTATGTGACAAAAACCTTGGGTGAAACCATGTATGATGACTCATGTCAGTAATCACAACACTGTGGAAGCTGAGGCAGGTGAACTGTTACAAGATGAGGCCAACTTCTGTCACAAGAACAAGCTTCATAACTACAGAGTGAGACCTTGTCTCAAAGAAAGGGGGGGAATATTTAAAACATTAATTTGTGCATTCTTTCTTCATATGCCAAGCAAATCTAAGATTTTCTAATATAAACACATACGTGTTTAATGTCATACAATAAAATAATAACATATAATCAGGTAATTTAAAAAATCTCTAGTGGCAACTAGTATTGCTAGTAAGAAAGTAAAATTCATTGCCTTCCATAGAGAATCTACTATTCTAACTGGGAACAACCATATGCAAAAACAGAAAGTTAGATACACTTATCTTTAGAAAGTCTTTAAAGATAGCTGGAAATATTGTCAGAAATCACATGAACAAGATCTGTAGTTCTTTAGGACATGTCCGGGGAAAACCTTGTGTGTGTGTGTGTGTGTGTGTGTGTGTGTGTGTGTGTGTACATGTAAATGTGTATTTATGTGTGTATGTGTATATGTATGTGTTTGTGTGTGTGTGTTCTGTGTGTGTGTGTGTGTGTGTGTGTGTGTGTGTGTGTTTCTGACTTTGGGTTTCTTGGGTGGGAAAGAAGACAGGTGATTCTGAGCCTCTTGATGAGCACACTGGCCTCTCTGTGATTCTCCTGAGTCTCACAATCCCCAGGGCTCAGAGAAGGGAGATGTCCTCTTTCTGCAAACAACTGCTTGTGGCTGGAAAAGGCAGCAGTGATGAGCAGAGTGAACCTGGCAGTCATAACCTGAGAGGCAGCCAGATTGGCCTGGGTGAGCTGGACTTGAGCTTCTACCCCATTCCTCAGCAAAGGGAAAGATTAGTGGCACCCGATGACACAACCGAAGTGAGTCCCTGCAGGACCCAGCCCCTCCCCTGTGTGGATGTGTGCATTTTATCATCCTTGCGAGTGGAAATGAAGCTATTTTCTCATGGTTCACAACTCCTGCCTTGGGTTTTCTTGCTTCATGTCCTCATTGTTTTTCATGATCTCTCCCTCCTTCTTCCTGTGTTTCTCTAAAATTTGCTCCTGGTAGTGATCAGAAAGAAAAGGCCACATAGAATCCTTTTAAGTGCATTTTTGCATCTGAAAAAGATACTCTTTCCTTTTCTTTGGTGTATGTGTGTATATATGTGGGTGTGTACGTGCACATGTGTGTGTTCAGGTGCAGGTGGAGGCCAGGTAGGCTCACGTGTCCTTTCTCAGATGTCTTGCACCAAAGCTGTCCATTCCTGCTTCTGTGATTTTATGATGGTGTGCGCATGTTTAATTTCTGTAAATTGACTAATATCACACTTCTTTTGAAAAAAAAATCATTCATGACTTGTGGACTCAAGAGAAGAGGAAATGGAAAATAGTGGAACGGGGGCAATGGGAAGGGTTTCCTGCTGTAGGCATCTTTCGGCTTGTTATTGGATTTTTATTCCTTGAGTAAGCAAGAAAAACAAACACTTCTTTGTGTCCTTTGGCCTTGTAGGTGATCTCTTAGTATACAGAAATACCAGTGCTGGTCTGCCTTCTGCTTCTTATTTGACAAAAACTCCCATGTGGAATTCAGATGGCAGAGGCCTGGGCACCCCATGATTCTCGATGGATTCAGATGGCAGAGGCCTGGGCACCCCATGATTCTCAGTGGATTCAGACAGCAGAGGCCTGAGAACCCCATGATTCTCGATGGATTCAGATGGCAGAGGCCTGGGCACCCCATGATTTTCAGTGGAATTCAGATGGCAGAGGCCTGGGCACCCCATGATTCTCGATGGATTCAGATGGCAGAGGCCTGGGCACCCCATGATTCTCAGTGGATTCAGATGGTAGAGGCCTGGGAACCCCATGATTCTCAATGGATTCAGATGGCAGAGGCCTGGGCACCCCATGATTCTCGATGGATTCAGATGGCAGAGGCCTTACATGCTTCTCAGTGTCCCCCATCTTCTCACGGTGTGGTGGGTCTGGTAATTGTACTGTAGAAGAATTCTCAACAATGCTGAGCATTGGATTCGTTTCTATGTGAGGATGCCTGCTTAACTGTGTAACTGCTACAAGAAGCCCAGAGGCAGAATGCACACCTAGTCTTAATGGCAGACTGCGAAGGTTGGCTTAGCTTTATTTGTTCATTTATTTTGTGACATGCAGCACACACACAGTCAGGAAAACCTCTTCTAAATGTTTTGACCTAGACTATCTTTGTATTTTCCCTAAATAAAGTGTTCGTCCAGCAAAACAGCATTAGAAAATGACAGGTGGTTTAGTAATCCTTGCAACCAAGGTCCTGTGCTTAGAATCAGTTCTACTGTATAAAATATATTTCATGGGCTAGAGACATAGCTCAATGGTTAAGAGTACTGGCTGCTCTTGCAGAGGATCTGGGTTTAGTTCCCAGCACCTACATGGCAGCTAACAACTGTCAATATTTCCAGATGCAGAGGATCTGATGCCCTCTTCTGAACTCTATGGGTAGTGCTTGACACCAACACACTTACATACATGCAGGCAATACACTGATACACTTAAAATAAAAATAATTTTAAAAACTCAAGCAAGGGGCTGGAGAAATGGATCAATGGTTAAGAGCACTCACTGCTCTTGCAGGGACCCGGGTGTTGTTCCCTGAACCCATATGGTAGTTAACAACTGTCTGCAACTCCAGTTCCAAGGGATCCAATGCCCTCTTCTGACCTCCTCAGACACTGTACAACATGGATGTACTTACATACATGCAGACAATACATCATATACATAAAAAATATATTAAAAATGTTTCAAAATGACTCAGTAAGTAAAGGGCTTGCCTTGTGACCATCAGGACCTGAGTTTAAGATCCCAGAATCAGTGTAAGAAACAAACGGAACAGGAGGCATGTTAGTATATACTTGTAATTCCAGTGCTGTGGTGACAGACGGCTGGATCCTTGGGCCTAGCACGTTTAGCCTCATCTAATTGGTGATCTCCAGATCAGTTAGAGAGCCTTTCTCAGAAGACAAGCTAAATGTACTTGAAGAACAGCTGAGGTTGTCTACTGACCTCCACGTGAACGTGCATTATGTGCATATTCACCTGCACGCACAGGCACTTACACCCCCATACATCCTTGCACATACACACACACACATACACACACACACACACACACACACACACACACACACACATTTCATATATTTCTACTACTGTTTTCTATTAGTACCATCCAGTTCCAGCAAATACCCATTCAGATTACTTGCAGTAAGCAACATCTACCTTTTCTTTGTAAACTTTTTTATTGAATTTTTGTGTTTCATACAGAACATCTTAATCTTATTCATCTTTATACCCCCTTCCCCATTGGTACCCTCACAAAGATCCCTGCCCTAGTGGAATTCATATCTTGGGGCATTTGTGTTCAGGCCTATCATGTCAAGTTAGTGTCCCCAAACATCCCTCAGTGCAAATTCAACCACTGGGATCTAGTCAGCCTATCTAGAGTCCCTCCCTTTAGGAAGATCAGCTCTTCCTCACCCAGCAGTAATCAGCTGCCAATAATTGGGGCTTGTTATCCATTTCCACAGTTCTGTGCTGGGTTTTGTCTCCTTGACTTTGCATAGGTCTTGTGCACGTTGACACCATTGCTGTAGGTTCATATGAGCAAGGTTCCAGGGGCTTGTAGGACTCTTTTTCCAAATGGTCACGCACCTCCTCCCTGGCTCTTACAATCTTTCTGGCCCCTCTTCTGAAATGGTTCCTGAGCTCTGGGTGGGTAGAGTTTAATATGAGAGTCCAGTCCACATACCCACACTCTGCAGACTTTCTACACTTTGGCCATTTGTGACCTTTTGTGTTCCTGGCCCTCTGTTGCATGAGGGAGTTTCATTGATAAGAACTGAGAGATGCATTAGTGTCCTCTTTACCCCTTGTTCTATGTTCCATGGTCCTTAGGTGTAGAGGTTGCATTGTAGATGTGCCTCTTAGGTTTGGGAAATTCAAAGACAATGTCTGTGTGTGACCAGTTGTAGAACTCTCCGTCTGTTGCAAAAGAGGCTTCTTTGATCAGTGGTGACTGAGATACTTGTCTATAAATATAAGGATCCATATTTTGCTCATAGTAAGAAATTACATTTGTCTAGGGATGTGACAGCCTTGGGGTTTTCTCTAAGATCTAAGACCACTCCAGCCATATGTATTTGGCTATGTTTACAGTACCACACATGAATTTCCTCCCGTTGAGTGGGCTTTAAGTCCAATTAGGTAGCTGCTGATTACCCCCAAGATAAAAGTGCCACTACTGCATACATGTCATTTGCTGGACCAGTCACTGATGTGGTTATTAGGCCTTGAAGCTGGGGTTGGATCATCGACTGATGTTCTCCCTTAGCAGCTTGCATAGTGCTCTCCAAATCCATGAGAGCTAGCTCCCTTTCTTGAAGGTACTGATTTTAGTTTTATAAAAGTCTTTATATTTGCAGCACGTATTTCCTTTCCCTTTTCTCCAGCCTCACTCACGTGTGGTAAATTCATATTAAGTCCACAGAATCTTTCTTGGTTACTGTTGATCTCTAAATGTTCAGACCCAATGTAGGGCTCATGTTTTCAAAGGAGGCCCTGTTCTGTATGTTGATGTCCTCCACACAGCCCTCACCTTCCCGAGGGAGGCCATCTGCTACATGCTCATAGCCAGTTCCCAGTGTTCAACTTCCCAATTGGAGGCCCTTCCACATCACCATTGCCCTTCCCTATCATAAGTCTTCATCCTCCAGATTGAAATGATTCCATAGCTCCTATCTTCACTGAGTGGAAGTTCCGTGGAAGCAGGAACACTAGCTGCCTGGCTCAGAAAATAGGTGTAGAAATGTTTTTCAGTTCAGGAATTAGAAACTCACAGCATGAGTCACAAACAGAAAGTAACATTGAAGGGAAA
Organism: Nannospalax galili; assembly: GCF_000622305.1. Classification (NCBI taxonomy): domain Eukaryota; kingdom Metazoa; phylum Chordata; class Mammalia; order Rodentia; family Spalacidae; genus Nannospalax; species Nannospalax galili. The sequence continues at coordinate 7,054,946 of NW_008353342.1, forward strand.
ATGGAAAAACAAACACTTTTGGCTGAGTTTCAAATTCAAACTGCAACCAAATCTCCAAGTGAAAGCTCTGGGGTAAATAAGTTTCTTCTATAAGTCACTCTCTATGGAGAAAGGATTAGGTGGGAAGGTGCCGGACTTGGTGTGCTGTATCGAGACTGCCCTTGTAGCAACCAGTGTGTCCCAGTATGTGTTCCTCACCCCAAACTCCTAACACTAGTCATTTTATTTTGCATACAGCTGGCTGTGTGACTCATGGCTGAGAAGACCCTAGAAGGAGGACAAAGGCCCTGTGCAGTGCCCTGGGACACTGTAAAAGGGGAAAAACTTCGCTCCAAGGAGCTGAGGTAACAGTTTGAAAGTTCTGAGCACAAAGAAATGTCTGTTGGGAACGACTCTGGAATTTTGTACTCAGCTCGCAACGTGTTTTCCTTTTAACATTCTATGGTTTGAGTGGAAAACTGTTCCCCTTCCCCATCACCCTCAGGATGTCAGAGAGTTCATTCAAGCCTACTTTCTCTATTCCTAGCCCACAGTTTCCTAATTTTTGCCTGTTGTATCAAGTCATTGCTCTAACACTTTAATGTCAGTTGTCCTAAATTATACAAATACTATTAAGGAAACCAGAATACATTTCCCATTATAGTCTGATGATTTAGGGTCTCCCATTTTGAATTCTGAGAAGTCAGGATATTGCCACAATGTACTTCTTATGTATTCTAAAATGTTCAAGGGTAGAAGAACCATAGCCAAGAAGGGCTACACTGTAACACCTGGCTCTCGAAAGCAGCATGGTTTCTGGCACTATTTCTTTTCATTAACTGATTCACTCAAGCCTGACATTACTGCTAACAGTTAGTAAGAGGTAAATTTTAATGTTAATTTAACTAACCACTTAATGATGTTAACTTTTCTTCCCCTCTCCTGATGCTCATAGAACTTTGGTTTAGTTGAGAATGCATTAGATCAAAATTAGAGACATTTACCCTATGCTCAATCTATAAACGTTCACCTATATTTTAGAATTTCTTGATACCAGAAAAATTTCATTTATTTCAAAACTACATATGCTAATGGTGTGTGTGTGTGTGTGTATGTGTGTGTGTGTGTGTGTGTGTGTGTGTGTGTATAGAAGTACATCTGTGTGCAGGTACACATGCACTTGTGTTCTGTGCATATCTGTGTGTTTGTTAGGGGTACATGTGTATATAGGCAAATGGCATGTGTGTGTGCTGTGTGTAGAATCCAGAATCCTCAGGTGCTGTCCACCTTGCTTTTTGTGAAAGGGTCTCTCATTGGCCTGCAACTTGCTGACTAGGCTGGCTGGCTACCAAGCCCCAGGGATTCACCTGTCTGCCTCTCCAGTGCTAAGATTACTAGCATAGGCCAGCACACTAAGCTTTACATGTTCTGGGGCTCAAACTCAGGTTCTCATATTTGTGCAGCAAACACTTTATTGATTGAGTCAAAACCTGTGGCTGGATTTGAGGCTCTGGAGCCTGGGCTTGTGCTCAGGGTAGGACTACGTGTCTTTGCCTGGTTTACCTTTTCAAAGCAGCTCTGATTCCTAGTCCCCACTTGCTTCTTTGCCTTAGGATCTTTCTCTGCTCTTTTGAATACTCTTACTTCCTTGTGGGTTTGTGAAGTTCTTTTATTTGTCTCCTTGCCATGAAGCCTATTTTTCCCATTTTAGGTCCTGCTTCACTGGTTTAGACAGTGGCATCTTCTAGCTTCAGCTTCTCCATCATGCCTAGCAGTCCTCTGAACGGCACTCTTAAGCACCATGCCACAGTGAGACCTCATGACCAAATCGTCTCAATACACTTATTTTGAAGCTGGAACTGATATTGAAATATGTAATGGGGTGGATTGGATCCAAATATATTATATCTATGTGTGATTATTAAATAATTTTAAGTTAAATAAATATAAAGCACAAGTAAATTAAAAAACAAAGAACATGAGCTTCACATAATACATCACAAAAATTTAATAAAATTCAATTAATTAATTAAATAAATAGCTGAAATGGTTAAAAAGAATAATGCATTCACAGTTTTTATCAACATGATACAAACCTAGATACACCTGAGAAAAGGGAATCTCAACTGTGGAAATTCCTCCGTCAGATTGGCCTGTGGGGCATTTTCTTGATTGCTAATTGGTGTAAAAGGGCCCAGCCCACTGTGGGCAATGCCGTTCCTAGGCAGATGGGTCTGGACTGTATAAGAATGGTAACTGAGCAAGCCAGTAAAAAGCAGGACAGTAGGCAGCATTCCTCCATGGTTTTGGCCTCAGCTCCTGCCTCCAGGTTCCTGTCTTGGTTTTCCTCCATGATGGACTGTAACCTGTAAGCCAAATAAACCCTTCCCTCCTCAAGCTGCATTTGATGGTGTTGTTACAGCAACCGAAAACAAACTGGAATGTAGGCCAAAGATTTTAATATGGAACACGTTTTACTTTGCTGATGAATGTCTTTGATATCGAAATTATTCAATACTAAGATATTGATTACCTGGCCCCTGTTGACACTGAGTATGTTTTTATAGGTTTATTTCAGACACTTGTCACCACCACGAGTTAACTAATAATTCATGAGCATCTATGTGGTGTCTTGGCCTATACTCCCACTTGATATTCGGAAGCACAATTACCTTAACATACAAAATGTAGTAGGAAAGGGCAAGGACCACAACCCACTTGGAATGCCTACCACAGAGGCGTGATACAATCAGGGAGGGCCACTGAGAACACAGGAAGGCCATGGAGCCAGGTAAGAAGGGAAGGCTAGCAAAGAAGGGCAAGTCTGTGAAAGGCCTGGAGTAAAGGAAAGCAGGCATGGCCAGGAAAGGAAAACATCGAGTAGGAAGGCAGCAGAGAGAAGGGGGTGCAGAGGAGGGACACGAGAAGGTCAAGAGAGCATGCCTGAGTGCTATAGCCACCCTAAGGAGACTAGTGCCTTGAGACTCCCCTTCCCTTACTTGCAAGGAATTTTGAAATCTGTATTCTTGTTGGACAATTTTGCTGCTTTTGTTTTTTGAGACAGTGTCTTCCTGTAGGCCCAGATGGCCTGGAACTTGCTATGTAAACCAGGCTCGCCTCAATCTCACAGAGATCTGCAGGCTTCTCTCTTCTGAGTGCTGAGATAAAAGGCATGTGCCACCATGCCTGGCTCCCTATTTTACATTTTAAAAATTATGTATTTACATACTTTATACTTTATTCCTTTGCTTTTTCAATTAAAAAACATTAAGTGTTACAAGATATGAAAGATATGGATTAATTTGTGGTTCATGTGTATATTTTACCTTTCATTTCTCTTTTATGTTTCTATGTCAATTATATGTATAATTATAAATAGTACTTTGAATATCTATTTTCCATCCACCAAATTCTGGGTATTTCTTTTAAAAAAAAATTGAGTGTGTCGGTATGATAGAGAATAGTGTACGTGTGTGTAGTGTATGCACACATGTATACGGGTGTGGACATGTCCCTGCATATATGTGGAGGCCGGAGGAGGATGTCAGGTATCCTGCTCTACCACTCTCTGCTTTATTCTCTGCACACTAGGTCTGTCATTTAACCTGGAACTAGACTGGTCGCCAGCAAGCCCCAGTGGTCCTCATGTCTCTATTCCCTATAGCTCTGGGGTTATGGGCACACAGCCATTCCCTGTTCTGAGTGCTTCTTTATATGCTGAGAATACTAGCAATACCTGCTTGACTTATATTAAACCCCTCTAGAGTCCATTTGTCATGAAGGTAACAATATTTACACTCAGCAATGGTGATCAAATGGGGCAGTGGTTTGCCCATAGGTTAATTAAGAATTGAACATGCTAGTTTCCTCTTGGAATGATTACATAGATATCACTCAGTGCAGGTGCAGATGGTACACTATGTCCTGGCTGCTTTTCTGCTGGGCCCAAGACAGACCTGGGCCCTGAGGAAAACCATGCCTGCCATTTATCAGAGCCAGAAGTCAGTCTTGTTGCTGTTACTTTGTTTTACACAGTAGTCAAGCCTTTACTGAACAATTAATTTGATTTTCCTAGAGTCTATGTCGTTATTGATCTCTGTCCCATTTATTTTTTTTATTTCATTATTTTATATATATATATA
>NW_008353342.1:7059076-7096517 GCF_000622305.1 Nannospalax galili
ATATATATGAGTGTATTACCAGTGTTGTGCAATGCTCATGGAGGCCAGCAGAGGGCATCTGATCCACTGGAATTGGAGTTATGGACAATTGTTAACCTCCATGTGGGTGCTGAGAACCGAATCCAGGTCCTCTGCAAGAGCAGCCATCTTAACAGCTGAGCCTTCTCTCTAGCACCTCTGTCACAGTTTTAAATTAGGAGGAAAAAATGATTTCCATTCCATAATTCTATATCAACTCATACCATAAATTAAATTTGATAATTTTCAGAGCCTATAAAGCCTCTAGGATTTTTTGTATTGGAAGATATTTTTCATTAGAATTAGAACAGAACCTGAAAAATATAATCACGTATGTATTTAAATCTACTATAGGTAGAATAAGATAGCAGCTGCCTGAATGATGATGATGGGATTTATGGTGACCGTGGCCTGAGGGTTGGAGAGTGACCACTAAAGCTGAGGGGTGACGATGAAGGAGATGCAGGAGCTCTCTTAATTAAAACACACACATATACTGTGTGTGTGTGTGTGTGTGTGTGTGTATGTGTGTGTGTGTGTGTGTGTGTGTGTGTGTGTGCCTGGCTATTGGAATTCCATGGGATTTGCTAAACGATGGATGGTGCAAAAGTAGGTTTAAAAATAAGCCACTAAATGAAGAAATTAGTAATCATGGTAAAGTACATAAAAATATAGGAAAGTTAACACAAGCATTATATATGTATACACACACATAACTGTGAATAGTGTTTCCATAGTTATACAAGACACTAAATATAAATTTAACCAAAATGTTTTTGGTAGCAACAGTGCAGAATTAAAGGGAAGTCTGTGTGTGTATGTGTTTATATGGGTTGTGTGTGTGCGTGCACACGTGTTTGTGCACTTGTGTAGACTGCTGAAGATTTGTGCATTCATGAGGACTGCAGTGTCACTGCTGCTTTCTCTTCTTATTCTGCTATGACACTGTACACTGAGCTGTCTGCAGCTGCCCGGAGCCTGATGTGGGGCCCAGGTGCACTTGTAGCAGCTTCATTACCAGCACCTGCGACATCCGCTCTCTCAGAAGAAAACCACTGAGAGCATGAGAAGACAACACAGTGGTGTCCCTCAGAACAGGCTGCTGTTGATTCCTCTGTGAGGTTTATTTCTGGTTTCCTCTGCTGTGTAGAGCCTGGTCTCTGTGGCAGCCACTGATAATCATGTTCCTTTGAGCAGGTCAGTGTAGGAACCAGGATCACAGCTGATCCTGATCACTGCTTTGCAGGAAGACACTCCTTACTAGCAGGCAGTGCCAAAACGCTCCCCAAATCCAGATCTGAAGTGGGTTCTTCCTCTAACCCCCAGTGCTAAAGTATTGAGGATACCTGGCAACTATTCCAGGAATACACTCAAATCATTTGAATATGTATGAAAACAACTGCATCATTCTCCTTAAAACTCATCAAATTAAATCTTTAAGATGAAAAGCCAAAGGGGTGTGTACCACTTTCCTGTGGTGGTTTATAAAAACATTTAAAACATCAGTCCTAAAACTCCAGCCAAATATTAAACAAAAGAAACAATTTATTGGTCCTGACGTGAACCCCACACACAATTATATTAAAAGTAATTTCATGAAAAAGAAGAGAGAGAGAGAGAGAGAGAGAGACTGAAATGGAATATTTTGACATTTTGTTCAGAGACAGATTAAATGATCTTTCACAGTTAACTCATGTTGTAATATCACTGATCACAAATTCACCATATATTTGGTTTTACTGTTCTCAGAGGGGAAGGAAACTACATGACTGGACAGATCCATGGTGACTCCATTCTATGTGGCTGGGAACCCACGTAAAGGATTTACTTTTCAGCGAAAGCTAAGCTGATAGATCTGCCCGTGACATTAGTTTTGTTTTTATATCATATTTATATTTGGTACATTGAACTGAACAACTTTATTTATGATTCATAAAACTTCAATCTTGAGGGATTGGAGAGATGACTCAGCAGTTAAGAGCACTGACTGCTCCTTCAGAAGATCTGGGTTCCATTCCTAGCACTAGCATCCACATGGTGGCTAACAACCATCCATTACTCCAGTTCCAGGGGATCTGACACCCTCTTCTGACCTCTGCGGACATTGCATAACATGGGTGCACCTACCTACATGCAAGCAATATACTCCTACACATAAAATTAAGATTAATAAATAATTTTTTAAACATCAATCTTGAATTTGAATTTTTTCATTCATATTGATATAACTTCATTTTCTAAATGTATCATAAATATGATTTGCTTATAAACTGTGTGCAATTTCTTCATCAGTAGGAGATATCATAAAACACATGCATAAAGCCACTTGACATTGTAGGATGATGTAAAACTTTCATAAATGAAGAATATCCAAATATTTTATTTTTGGCTTCAGAGTAAACTCATGTTCTTTGTGGGAATTGGTAAATGGTGCTAAGTCTATAAAACTACAATGTAATCCTCAACCAAAAGACTTACATATGACATCTGATATATTAACAAGGATCAGTGGGCATGAATTATTGCTACTGAATCCAAGCTTTTAGAGGAATCACTGTTCTTAAAAGCACATACATTAAGCCTAGCATGGTGGCATATGCCTTTAATCTCAGCACTCAGGAGATAGAGGCATGTGAATCTCTGTGAGATCAGGGCCAGCCGGTCTGCATAGTGAGTTCCAGGCAGCTGGGGCTACAGCAGGGAAGTCATTGAAGGCTTAATGCATTTATCCTGCATATGTGCAGGTTGTTTTCAGATTCGTACCTGTTAGTGATTTTACTATTTACATATATGTCCTGAAAACAGGTTTTTAACATTTAAATTAAATGTTCGAATTTTAAATGTATACTTTGAATATTCTAATTAACTTAAAGCTAAGATGATAGCTGTGATTTTATTGTCCTTAATGTTTTGAAATTTTAATTAAAGAAGCGACAAAAATATTCTGGTAGCAGTGTCATTTTTAAGTTCTAGGTAGATATAAAAACACATATCCAAAGAGAGAAAACAGAAAGCAAAGGAAGAACACGAGACAGAGGTGAGCCCTGGTTTGTTCAAGCACAAGCTACAAATGCATTTTCATGTGCTTTTCCAGCGTGTTTACTTGAGAAATCACAATATCGTGTTTAAAAGCAGAGAAGTCTGTTTCCCTAACGTGTATGTTTCAGTTTACTTTGCTTTTAGCTGACCTGCATGATCATGTTCATGTATATCTATGGATTGGGGGGTTTGCACATGCCAGGCAAGTGGAATACTATTAGCCCAGATCAAAATATATTCATTTTTATGAGTTTTCCCAACCTACTCTTCTAGTAAAATAACCATAACTTTTTGTATCTCTTTTTTATGTTTGTTTGAGACAGGGTCTCATATATCTGAGGTTATCCTTAAACTTGCTACATAGCCAAGGATGACTGTGAACTTATTTTTATTAAAATTTAAATTTATTCTTTTTTCATTATTTTGTTTAATATTCATAAATGCATATAATGTATTTAGATCCAAACTATTACCCATTCCCTCCCCTCCAGTGCCCCCCGTGTTTCCCAATTTTCTCTCCAAATATCAAGTGCTCGTTTTCTAGTTTTTTGTTTTCTTTTTTAATATCCACTGAGCCCATTTAGTACTGCCTGTACGTGCCCTGATGTGGGACAGTCTAGTGGAGCACAGGCAGCCTCTCAGGACCTCCATCCTTAAACTGTGTTTGGATCTTCCTTTCTCCACTCCCACTGCTGGGATTTTAGGCATGCACCACTATGCCATTTCATGTGGTGCTGGCACCTGAACTCAGGGCTTCATGCACTCTGGGCACGTGCTTGTATCAGCTGAGTTGCATCTGCAGTCAGTGTTCTATAACTTTGGCCCATTCAACACAATGAGTGATACCCTCGTGAGATACACCTCGTGCTAGAGGGATATAACCACAACTGATGCAGTGTCTGCAGCCACTGTATTAACCGCTTGTCCATGCATGGAAACACTTGAATTAGTTTAGCACTGGTGAGTTGGTATTTTCAGTCATTCACATGGGGTAACAAAAGCATAAATGGGTACATGCTTTGTTAAGTATATAACCCAATATATCCGAATGAGAATTTTCAGGAATTAGGAAAACAAAGTGAAGGAGAAAGGTGGGACCCCTTAGGAGGAGGAGGCGAAGGAGGAAGAAGAGTCTGAGGAGGGCAAAGGAAGGAGATACTGTGATATCTTCAAAGCTCTGCCGTATGCTTCCAGCCTCTGGATGGCTACTAGAGTTCTTTGACTGGAAATGGTTGTGAATAAGTGTAGTTGGAGGTCCAAGAAAGCTGCAGGAGCCTAGAAAACCACCCGTAGTAAGTCTTGAATGATAAAAGGAAACATCTCATTTCCTTTGCATGTCATTCATTTTGACATGTACATTTTGATATGCAGACTAAAAGCATCTCATTGGTATGTCACTTAAGATTATTAAATCTTGGGGCTGGGGAGATGGTTCCACGGTTAAGAGCACTGGTTGCTCTTGCAGAGGACTCAGGTTTCAGTCCCAGCACCCACATGGCTAACAACCGTCCCTAACACCAATTCCAGGGAAATCAGATGCCCTCTTTTGGCCACAAGCATTGCAGGATACAGGTGCATTTACACACACGCAGGCAATACACTCACACATATAAAATCAAACTAATAAACAAAATATTTTAAAGATTATTAAATTTCTGTAAAGATGGGAGAAACACACTAAGAGGAAAGATAAAGCTAAATGCAAGCTGTGAGTAGCTTGTGAGAATCATTAGAGTGTATACAGGCTGAGCATGCTGAACAGGCAGGGAGGGACAAGCAGACCAAGCAGGCACCCTGCAGTCACGTGAAACTGCTGATTCATGGGTCTTTGGTGACTTCCTTTCTGTCCCCACATCTCCTGTCCTCATGAGACCTGCAGATTGAGGCCGGGGCATTCTGGTAAGCTGCCTTTGAGCTACCTCTGCTGCCTAGGAGTCTTGGACCAGTTTCTCTGCAGTATAGGAGGTGAGACAGTGGCAGGGCTCTTGGAGAGGCCATGGTCCATCCTGTGCTCTGACCTTCACACCACAGTGCTGCCAGGGTGGACTGATGTAGCAGAGTATGAGGACAAGTGGACTCCGTATGGCACCGTATTATGGGCTGTTTCCAGGCTTGCTGTTTCTCCTCCCTCCCTCCTTCCTATGCATCTTGCTGTAGGATTTAGTAAACCATGGAACTTGAACATCTTACTTTGATCTACCTGCCTCTCTGTTCCATGGCCACACTGGAAGACTGACTAGGAAAATAAATAATTCATCACATAAGAAAGAACAGGCCCACTTGACGCCTCTGCATCAACAAAACCAGATCCGAAGTGGTGTGTCACATTCATGATAAATGTTTTTCAGAAACAAAAAGCTGGATCGTACCCTGGGGAGCTGTCGCTGGACAGTGTTGTTAGTTATCTCTGTCCACATTATATCCCAGCTGACTGTCAAAACAGTCACCTGCTGGCCCCCAGTAGATGTCTGCTCCATACTTCATATCTCTAAAGCTCTTTCTCTTACTTTTAAGTTGTGCCTTTCCATAAACTGTGGTTCCAAATCAGAAATTCTTCTGGTGCTTAACATAGTGATGTGTGTCGCTCCTACTGCTTATGTCAAATGCTCAGGAGTCACTGGCATTCCCCTTGGCACTCTCTACCACTGCCAACATTCTCAGGGTGAAGAGTCACACACCAGTGGCATGGCCATATGCACATGGCAAGTTTCCTCTTTGTACATAAGGCTTGCTCAATCAGCTTGACATGTCCAGACAAAGTTTGCTAGAACACTGTCACACTTAGTTTAATAAAAAGAGAAAAAGCCAAGTTTCCAGCTAAGCTATTACTCTTCTAAGTCATTTGTAAGCAGTAAATTTGTGTAGACTGCAAAAGTCCTGGAGCTGTGTTGCTGTAGACTACTGAACATAACAAACACAAATAAATACTTAGAGCTTCGGGATTTGGCTGGGTGATTAGGCCACTGGACAGTCTACTGTGAAGTGATCATATTTTACTTTTCGATAGAGTCTTTGTAAAGAAACGAGTTCAGAATAGATAAATTAAGATTCAGTCCTGGCCACATGACGTCCTGTGACCTTCCACAAATAAACCTTGAAATGCGATTACAGATTTCAAGCAGAAACTCAAGACATCTACATACACTTGACTCAAACTTGTGAAGGTTATTATCTTGCTTAAAGCTCTGCTTAGGAAAAGAGAGAACTAAAAATAGCAAAGAACCTGATCTCCACCCAGCCAAGCAAAGCAACCAGCTCTCTATCTACACCCAGTTGAGAGGAAGTACAGCTAAGTCTCCATCAGGTTCAAAGTAGTCAATGAATTTATTTATTTTGTGCAACTGTTACTAAATGTTTCCAGGTATAGCAACCCCTTCATAAATGTCAACAACAGATTTCAATCTTATCACAGCTTCTATAATACCACTTTACACATTAGAAATTTTATATGCAAATAATGATTTAGTGGAATAAAAATAAAGATTCTATCTATAAGGTTATAGTCTAACCTTAACACATGAGTATATCCCTTTTCCATTTGGTTGCATGTTTTGCCATGAGATGGGCATAAACATAGCATTATTAATTACAAAGTTATTTAAAATGTGTGACAAATATTCAAATGAAACCAATCTATATACGAACAGCAATATTTAGTGCCCTCTTTAGCCACTTTCTATATTTTTTATTAAAAGTATTCATTGTACATGGTGCTAAGTACATTGAATGTATTTCCCATAACCTCCCTGCCTCCTTTTGATCCCCTCTTCCTGTTCGTCCCTTTTGTTCCCCTAGACACTTTTAATTCTACTTCCATGTCACAATACATGTGTGATTTATACATAAAAATAAAATCTAGGAATAAAAAAATGAGAGATAACACATAATTTGCCTTTCTGAGACTGGCTAAGTTTGCTTATCGTGATTGTCTCCAGCTGCGTCCATTTCCTTGCAGATATCCCAACTTTGTTTTTTATTTCAGTGTGTGTGTATGTGTGTGTGTGTGTGTGTGTGTGTTTGTGTGTGTGTGTGTGTTTGTGTGTGTGTGTGTGTTTGTGTGTGTGTGTCTGTCTGTGTCTGTGTGTGTGCTTTCTTTTTACATTCCTCTGTTGATACATAGGTTAGTTCATAACTCGGTTAGTGTGAACTATAATGCAATAAACATTGATGGTCAAGTATCTCTGTGGTATACTGACTATTAGTCCATTAGGTAAATACCCAGGAGTATACACCTGAGTCATATGGTAGTTCTATTTTTAGCTTTTTATAAAACTTTCATCAACCCGCTCATGCGTTGCTTTACATATATATGTATACATTATAGGGTAGGATCTACATATGAGAGAAAATGGTTTTTTTTCTTTCTGAGATTGGATGACCTCAATTAATATACATTCTAGGTCCACCAAATTTCCTGTAATTTTGGGGATTTTATTTTCTTTAGAGTTGAAGAATATTCCATTTTATGTACGTATTCATTATTCATTCATCTGCAGATGAATAACTAGGTGAGTTCTAATTCCTTGCTATGTGAACAGAGCTTCAGTAAACATGGGGATGCAAGTATTTTTATGGTAAGGTGGGAGTTCCCAGGGTTTTTGTTTAGGAGTGAGATACTTGGGTCATATGGTAGCTCTGCTTTTACTTTTCTTTATTTTTGGTCTTTTAGAGACAGGGTCTCCCTGTAGCCCCAGCTGTTCTGGAACTCACTATGTAGACCAGGCTGGCCTTGAACTTGCAAAGATCCACCTGCCTCTGCCTCCTGAGCACTGGGATTAAAGGTGTGCACCACCAAGCCCAGCTATTTTTACTTTTTAAAGGAACCTCCCAATTAATTTCCATCATGGCTGTGAAGAGGAAAAGAAATATACCTGTGTATTTAATGTTACTTTTATGTGTGTCTGATTTTATTCTTATTGTTTAATGAATGATTTTATACTTTCTACACTTTAAGAAGCACTTTATAGTTGTTTTACGAATGGTCACTCAGATGGAGACTATCAAAAACCTCAAAGATATCTTGAGAAATGAATACCACAGTTATCTAGTTGAAGACATCTGCAATAAATTCTGTAGTTAAAGAATGCCTTAACTTCTGCCCTAAATATCTGCTTCTGTAAGCATGCTTGACTGCCTAACTACAGAAGGAATTTCCCCTTGGTGGTTTTGGGACATGTATGCATCTGTGGTGGAAGTCAGGTAAACTGCAATTTAAAGCCACCAGTGTTGTAACAGGTGGGGTATGATGCAAGGAGTTCTATAAAAGCTCTAGGAAACTGTGAATCAGGGCCCCGAACTTCAGTGCTAGCTCATCTGGGTCTGCTAGCATAACTAAACATGAGTTCTCCAACTCTTGAAGAGATGTTTGGTCTTTCAGCTGCTTATTTCCACAACAGAGAATGTAGGCCATGGAAGGTCAGGTCTGTCGTCAGTCCCTGGCTCACGCTCAGCTTCCTCTCTGCTGTAAGGTACACAACTTCTTCCTTCACACATACCCACTGCTGTGCCGGTGAGTTGTAACTCAGCCACAAAGCAATAGAACCAGATGACATGGACTAAACCCTCTGAAAGAGTGGTCTAGAATAACAAATCTATCCTCCTTTTCAGTTGTTTCTGTCAAGTGTTTGGTCACAGTGATAAGTTCATTAGTATAGACCTCCTTCATAGGTCATTTTCCTTTTATTTCATGTATGCTTGACTATAGTGGAAAATTTTTAAAATAGGCAGACAGGACATTCTACCCATCATGAATTGTGCTTATTTAGGAATCTGTTGAAAGTTGAAGTAAACTAAGCATTCATTATTCAGTGAGTTCTTTGTCAACTGGCAGCCATCTTTCAGTTGTTAATTGTTAAGGAACATAGGTGTTGGAGCTGGAGAGATGGCTCAGAAGTTGAGTGCACTAGTTGCTCTTGCAGAGGACCTTGGCTTGGTTCCCAGTACCCACACAGCAGCTAACCATATGTAACTCCAGTTCCAGGGGAATCTGTCACCCTCTTCTGATCTCCACAGGCATTGTACAACATGGGTGCACTTACATACATGCAGGCAATACACTTATACACATAAAAATTTTAGAAAAGAACCAAGGTGTTATTCAAATCAAATCCCTTTGCAAATCAGGTACAGTGGTGCAACCTGTAATCCCAGCACCTGGAAGGCAGAGGTATTAGGATCAGAAGTTCAAGGTCAACTTTGTCTATATAATGAATTTGAAACCAGCCTGGGCTACAAGAGACCTTACATAGAAAAACAAAAAACAAACAAAACAAAAAAATGACTTGACAAATAAATTGAAATTTGGATGTAAAATTCAGATTTGTAGCCACTCTTAGTCACCTTAGAGACCTGCCTATAAGTAATACTTTGAATGACCCTTCATTGTCTGCAGGATAAAATTTGAAATCATTTTTATTAGAATTCAGTGTATTTTACAACTTGTATTAAAGATAATTTTCTAACCTAATTTTTCAACATTTCAGTTGAGACATTTTATGCTGGAACAAAATTGAAATAGAAACCATTTCTTCTACATCATCTAGCTTTATTTTTAGTGAAATTTATTTTATTTTTAGAGCAGCTCTAAGCTCACTGTAAAACTAGGAGAATAAGCTGGGCGTGGTGGTGCACCCTTTAATCCCAGCACTCGGGAGGCAAAGACAGGTAGATCTCTGTGAGTTCAAGGCCAGCCTGGTCTACATAGTGAGTTCCAAGACAGCTGGGGCTACAGGGAGACCCTGTCTCAAAAAGTCCTAAAAAAAAAAAAGAAAAAGAAAGAAAAAAACTAGGAGAATAGAGATGTTTCCATAAGCCCCAAGTTCTCCCATGCCAGCAGCTTCCCCCATTAACCAAACCCTGCACCTGAGCAACATTGTTTCAACTGACAAACTGACGTACTGTCAAAGCTCATGGTCACATTAATCTTGCTGTCATGCATTCTGTGAGCTTAAGTAGCACACATCACTATCATAGCAGATTACCACAGAAAACCGTTTCCCAACGCTAAATTCCCCTGTTCTTGATGACTCCTTCCACTGTCCCACCTCATCTGGGCAAACACCCATTCTTTCTCTGTCTCCATTGTTTTGTCCTTCTAGACTATCCTGTTTGGGGCATCCAACACCATTCAATCTTTTCAGATTAGTTTAATAGCATACATTTAAGGCTCTGCCTATATTTCCACGGTTTGATAGCTCATTAATTTTTACTACTGACTAATATTTCACTGTCTGGATGTACCATGTGTATTCACCATATTCACCCTCTAAAGGACATCTTAGTTGCTTCCAAGTTTCAGCAACCATGGACAAGATTTTGTAAACATGTACATGAATGACTTTGGACGTAAATTTTCAGCTCATTTACACATGTGCCAAGGAACAAAACTTGTAAGAAACTGCCTGACTGTCCTTCCAAGTGCTATAATGTCTGCCTTCCCACCTCAGTGAATGAAGTCTCTGTTGCTCCACATTTCCCCCTGCGCTTACAATTGTCAGCGTTTTCGATTTAGGATTGCCACAAGTGTGCAAAGGTATCTCACTGTTGTTTCACTTTGCATTTCTAATGTCATATGGTATTAAGTACACCTCACAAGCTTACTATCAGTATTTTATATTTGTTGTTATGTCCGTTCAGATCATTCACCCGTGTTTCTTAATGTCTTTCTCAAAAATATCTTTCAGAATATTTTCTCAATCTATGGCTCTTGACAATGTCTTTTGCAGAATATAAGTTTGTGATTTTAATTAAATCCTGCTCATCAACTCTTTTTTCAATAGATTGGTTATCACCAATCTTAACTATTACGATAATTAGAGTTCCCCTTCTATTACTGTCGGTAACTTCATACCTTTGCCTTTAAAGATCATTTAAGTCACTGATCTAATTTGGCAGGAGGGCCTGTCTTTTAGGCCTGTTTCTGCCTCCCCAGCACTGAGATCACAGGAGTGTGCCACCACACTTACTTACTAGAGATCTGAAATCAGGTCCTCTTGCTTGAGCAGCAAAGCACTTTATAAAGTGAGCCATCTCCCCAGCCCCATAATCTGCATTCTTTTCAGTTAATTAACATGTGATTTTCATTCATTGAAGCTCCTGAGAGATGGTAATCTACTTGCAGACAGGTATCAGCTTCTGGCTCATAGAATTATGAGACTCCTGTTCAGTTGGGAGACTGTATAGAGATAGCAAGTATTTGCAAAACAGGTAAGTTTATATTACTTGCTGCAGTAATTAGCACCAACCATTAAAATTTTCATGTGAAACAATCTGTGGCCGGATACTACATAGATTATTGTGTATTATAAAAATTTATATATAAATTGTATCTCCTGACACAATACTTCAGTTAGTTTCAAGGGAATGGCAAGACAAGGCTAGACCTTAGAAATGTGAGTTCTCACCTATGTGAGGTAACTGATGACCTCCTAACATTTATGAATATGTCTAGAGGCCTGTTACTATTGCTGTTGCTCTGTTACTAGCTGGTAACACCTATGCTGCACTCCAGAGTACCTCTGAAAGTCACCAGATGTAGGCAAAATGCCACTATGTCCCTCAAGAGCTCCAGGATTGGTACTTGCCTGTACTACACTGTCTTAGTCAGGTTTCGGCACATCCTTGGAAAGGACATTCAAAGCAAAACTGAGCCACCTCTCTCCTCTACCTAACTGAGAATCCAAGGGCGACTCCTAGAAGTCTCTGGCCCTGGGCCCTTGTGTGCTGGCTGTTTTCCCTCCCACTCAGCAGAGGATGACAAAGGAAAAGTAACATTCTTCCCACCTTTATTTCCTTCTCAAACTTAATAGATTAAATTAAGGTTTTTGAATTCCTGACACAATATGACTATTACCTCTCAAAACAAGTTCCTGGGTGTTTCCACCTGTGTGCACTGATCCCAGTCACTGTCACCCTTGCAAACTCCCACTGGCTGTCCACCACTGCAGGGGCATGGAGCTACCAGGGATGCCAGTTGGACCCTGCCACTCCATAGGGAAGAAGAGTTTTATCTCTATTCTTTGCTTTTCTCCATCTGCATACCACCCACTTTGCTTTCTCTTGTTTCTGGAGTAACAAACTAGAAATTGTTTGCTTCCTGAAATAAGAACTCAGATTTCTCAAAACAGAAGAAATCACTATGTTAAGCGAAATAAGCCAGGCTCAAAAAGACAAATACCATGCTTTCTCCTACACAGAGTCTAGGTTTAAATGTGTTTGGGGAGGGACATGAAAATAGGAAGATAGGGCTGGGGAGATAGATGGCTCAGTAGATAAAATGCTTGCCCTGCAGCTGATTGGAGTTTGGATTCCTGACACCCACATAAAACCTCTGCAGGTATGGTGGCCACCTGTAATTCCAGCTCTTGGGAGGCAAAGGCAGAGAACCTTAGGGTAAGCTGGCTATACAGCTCTGGGTCCAGCAAGAACCCCTGCTTCAATAAAGTGGAGAGTGGTCAAGGAAGACACCGATGTCAACATCAACTTCAGACCTCTACAGGCTGGTGCACACATTTACAAGCACACTCATGCACACATACATGTGACCTCACACATACAGACATGCATATATATCACATATAAACAGACAAAAAAAAAAGAAAGAAAGCAAAAGAAAGTAGAAAGGGCACAGTGAGTACGGAAGAGATCCTAGGGAATTTTGGAGGAGGAAGAGAGGGTAATGGATCCATGAGAAAAGAAAACAGGACAGAGTTGGAGTGAAGAAAGGGACCAGAAGGGAGGACAGGGGAGGAACCTGGGGGAGGGGAAGGACTGGAGTAAGCATAATGGCATGTATATAATAATGTGTGTGTATAATAATGCCACAATGAAGCCCTTTCTTTGCATGTTAACTTAAAAAATTTGCTTTAAAGATACAGTTTTAGTCACTATTCTGAATCATAGAGAATTGTCACCTTAGGTGTTTCTCTCCTTGTGTGTTCAGTAAACACTTTATGGATGGTGATGATATACCTAATTGTGGCATTTCTGTGTTAACTTTTCTAAGAAATTGCAAAAACTTTGTCTCAAAGATTTATAGTAATGACATTATTTTGTGGAAAGATTTGAAAATAAGATCTATTTCATAATTACATATGGTTGCTCCATATTTATTTTCAGATGAATTGTTTAAGGTTACAGTAGCATACTCATGATTTAAAATATATGGCCATCTCATCTCTCAGACCTCTTTGGGTTACTAGGATCATTCCCTGCCACATATCTGTAGTTTTGAGTTCCCATTCCTGAGACTTCCCCACATCTTGACATGCCAGGTCTCAGGCCTCCTTGGGACCACTGGAATCATCGCCTACCCCAGACACAGGCACTCCCCCAGATGTGCTCCCAGATTGTTGTGGTATGCTCCTTCCACCACTTTAGCTCTCAATCCTCTCATTAGATACAGAAAAGGTCTTTGACAAAATCCAACAGTCATTTATTAAAAATGTCATGGAGAACCTAGGGATACAGGGGATATACTTAAACAGAATAAAGGCACTATACCAAAAACCCACAGCCAACCTCTTAGTAAATTGAAAAAACTTAGAAGTATTGCCATGAAGTTAGGAACAAGATAAGGATGCCTACTCTCTCCACTCCGGTTCAATGTAGTACTTGAAGTCTTAGCTAGAGCAATAACCCAAAGGAAGGAGATAAAACGATTGCAAGTGGAGAAAGAAGTCAAGGTATTTGATTCTATACATAAAATGCAATAAAGTTTCTACCAGAAAACTCCTTGAGCTGATAAATACATTTAGCAAAGTAGCATGATATAAAATTACCCCCAAGCAAGTAGCTTTCATATATACTAACAACAAACATACCAAGAAAAAATTCAAGGCAAGGATCCCATTCACAATAGCCTTAAAAACTGTGAAATATCTTGGAATAAATATAATCTAGGAAGTGAAAGACCTATACAATAAAAACTTTAAGAAACTACCTGTGTCCTAAGTATGTTCTGTCTTCAGTTGTAGGATCTTACCTTCAAATTCTAGGAGGACATCAAGAGCTGTGCCAATAGTATGAGGAGCTGTGCCAATAGTGTGAGTAATTTTGGGGGTCTCTTGGACCACCCTGTCCAACAACTCAAAAGAAGGTTTCTCCTGTCTGGCACTGTTTTTGTTATGTAGCCTTTAGCTATACACATGGACTCATGTAGACATAATATATGTGTAATTTGTCACTACGTTGTTGGAATAATATGATGTCCTCTGGTTTTTTTTTTTTTTTTTTAACTTGCTAGGCATTATTTATCTCTCATCTCTTACTGTCTAACCATTCTGCCGTACTTTCCCCATTTAAAGTGTTCCTATTTTCCCCATTTCTCCCTTGATAATACCAGTCTCCCATGGTCCCACCTCTCTTGAGCTCCTTCCTTCCCTTTATCCCCAAGGTTCCTTGTGCAACTGACCTGAAACCACTTTCCCTGTAGACTAGCTCTCATAGCTATGGAGAAGGTGCCAAAGGAAAACATCGATCAATGCTCCAACACCAACTTCAAGACCAAATAACCACATCAATGGCCAGCACAGCATACGACATTGGTATAGTATGGCACTTTTATCTTGGTGGCAATCAATAGCTACCCATTTGGAGTAAAAGTCCACTCAGTGGGAGGAAACTCAAGTGTGGTACTGTAAACATAACCAAATACACATAGCTGGAGTGGTCATAGATCTTAGAGAAAACCCCAAGACTGTCACATCCCTAGACTAATGTCATTTCTTACTATGTGTCAATATGTATCCTTATATTTCCAGACAAATATCCCAGTCACCACTCATCAAAGAAGCTAATTTCACACCAGTCAAGAGACTATTACCAAGTACCACAACTGGTCATACATAGATATTGTCTATGAGTTGCCCAGGCCTAAGTGACACATCTAAAATACAACCTCTGCTCCTAAGGCTCATGGAACATAGAACAAGGGTAAAGAAGATGATGCTAATGAATCGCTCAATTCTCATTAATGAAGTTCTCTCATCCAGTGGAGGGCCAGGAACACAAAAGGTCACAAATGGCCAAAGTGTAGAGATTAAGAGTCTGCTGAATGTTGGTCCTTGGAAAGGACTCTTATATTAAACTTCACCCACCCAAGGTTCAGGGATTATTGTGGAAGTGGGAGCAGAAAGATTGTAAGAGCCAAAGAGGATGTGCAGTTGTTGGAGGCCAAGCCTTAAGTGTACCCCTGCCCCAGTTTGAAACAACCAGGTGGCCTTGTAAAAACATGTTTTTCTTGCCCTGATTTTTTTCTACATTTTACTTCCTTATCTTGTGAAACCACCAGGGCTCATGACTGTAGTAGAAATTCCCCAGCAGGGCCTTGTCGCCTTCCACTCCCCCCCCCCACCTTCTCTCTGCCCTTTACCTTCCCCCACCCTCTGCTTTACTATATTAACACTGTGTGATTGCTCAATAAAAGAGACTTGATCAGAATACTGTCTTGTCTCCATTTCTTCATGCCCCCTGTCTATTCATTCCTCCAGGTTCAGTCTCAGTGCCCCACGCTGTTGCTCCGCGGGTCGCGGCATGCAGTACCATAAGGAAGCAGAGTCCTACAAGCTCCTGCAAACTTGCTCATATGATTCTATGGCATTGGTGTCAGCATACACAAGTTCCATGCCAACTCAAGCAGACAAAAACCCAACATAAAACTGGGAAAATGAACAGTAGACCTCAATCTTATCTGAAGAAATATTGGCAATTGATAGGTGAAGAAGAGCTGATCTTCCTAAAACAAGGGATTCTAGAAAGGCTGAGTAAACCTCAGTGGATGGTCTTACACTGGGGAACATCTGGGGACACTGACTTGACACATGGGCCATAACAGGGATGGCAGTATATATGGGCTTCAGTGTGTGTGGGGGGCTATGGGAAGGTGCCAGTGGGGACTGAGGCATAAAGATGATTAAGAAGTTTTGAGATGTTCTATATGAAATATACAAAAATTCAATTAAAAAACACTTGAAGACACTGAAGAAAGAAATAGAAGAAGATACCAGAAGATAGAAAGAACTCCAGTGCTCATAGATTGGTAAGATTAATATTGTGAAAATGGTCATCCTACTCAAAGCAATCTATAAATTTAATGTAATACCCATTAAAATTCCAAGATATTTTTTTATGGAAATTGAAACAAAATCTCAAATTTCATATGGAACTAGAAAAAAAAAACAAAACAGGAGAGCCAAAATTATCCTGAATAATAAAAGAACTGCTAGAAACATTACTGTTCCTGATCTCAAGTTATACTACAGAACTAAAGTAATAAAGCCAATGTGGTGCTGGCATAAAAACAGACACATTGATCAGTAGAATAGCATTAAAGACTCAGATTTCAATCTAGAGCCAATTGAGTTTTTGACAAAGTATCCATGAATACACATAGAAGAAAAGACAGCATGTTCAACAACTGTTGCTTGTGAAAGTGGACAGCTGCATGTAGATGAATGAAACTAGATCCCTATCTCTCACCATGCACAAAACTAAACTCCAAATGGATCAAAGACCTCATACTCTGAATCAAATAGAGAAGAAAGTAAAGAATACATGAAAACTTATAAGCACAGGAAAGGACTTTCTGAACAGGACTCCTATAACACAATAATTAAGTCCAACAATTGACAAATGGGACCTCACGAAACTAAAAAGCTTCTGTACAGCAAAAGACACCATCATTCATGTGACCTACAGAATGGGAAACAATCTTTACCAGCTATACCTCTGACAAAGGGTTAGTATCTACACTGTACACAGAACTCTGAAACTCAACATCAAAAACCAACAACCTAATTAAAAGCTGGGCGAGGAGTACAGGGAGTTCCCAAAAGATGAAATGAAAATGATTGAGAAATACTTAAGAAAATGTTCAATGTCTTTAGTCCTCAGGGAACCACAAATTAAAACCACTTTGAGATTTCATCTTACCTAACTCAGAATAGCTAAAACACAGACAACAAACAATAACAAATGTGGCAAGGATTAAAGAAAGAGGAACTCTCATCCACTTCTGGTGGGAGTTCAATATGGTGTAGCCACTATGGAAATCACTGTTAGTCATTATGAAAATCAGTGTGAAGATTCCTTAAAAAGCTAGAAATTGATCTACCCTGTCACCTAGCCATACCACTCTTGGGCATATACCCCATAAACTCTATATCCTACTACAGACATACTTGTTCATACTTGTTCCTTGCTGTCCTTTTCACAATAGCTAGAAAATGGAAACAACCTAGATATCTATCAACTGATGAATGGGTAATGAAAGTATAGTTCTTTTATACAATGCAATATTATTCAACTGTAATAAAGTCAAAATTATGAAATTCTCAGGTAAATGGAGGGATAGTGTTGAAAACAATCATCCTGAGTGAATTAACCCAAACCCAGAAAGACAAATGCCTCATGATCTCTCACATAGCTGGATGTTAAATTTGAATTCTTAGATATACATGTTTCAATTGGAAAATCTAGAGAGATCAGGAAACAAATAAATGGCCAAGTGTTGGGGGGGGCTTCATGAAAGGGGTGATAAAATACAGTGATATAAAGTGGGAAAGGGGAATACTAAAGTATGAAGGGTTAACTGGGATGAAGAATGGGAGGGCAGGGCAGAGGAAGGAGTTCAGGGAGGGATAACTAACGCTAAAGGCCTTTAGAAAAGGCCACATGGAAATTTACTACTGTGTCCTAAGTGGCCTGTTTCCTCCAAGGGGCAGGTCCTGTTTGGAGAATTGACTGTGGAAAGTTAGACACGGAGGGAGGGGTTTTCTGCGCCATCTTGGACAGGAGCCAGGAAGGAAGCTGGGCATGCGAGAATGGGATGGCCCAGCATTTACTGACCAGGGATGTGACTGCAGGCCCACGAGGTGTGGGTGAAAGCTAGTGGTGAGTATGGGCAGGCTGCAGGACCCATCTGGAGTGGCAGGCTTGCTATCTGGAATAGTGGGCTCTGAGCCGGTGGGGGGGGGACAGAAATGGGCACCAGTGTTCATTTCTTTGTCACTTCTTCCCCAATTGTATAAACTATAATAAACTCACATAAAGATGGGTTATATGTTTTGTCTGATAGCACAAGAGACCCTGAGAGAACTTGGACAACAAAACTGGTGCCAGTCTGCAGGATGGCAGGGCTAGAAATGACAAACCACAGAAGTTTGGAAAAAGCTAGAGAGCTGACAGCTGCACTGAATTGGATTTTACAATGGCTTATAAAATAAGTAACTAAAAAGGGGCTGGCCATGCTGAAGCTTGGGCCACAGCTGTATTGTAAATGTGAGGGTATGTTGTGGGTGTGTGAAGATTTGTTAAAGGTTATTGAGAGGCTAGAAAAACTTTTACCATCTTTGGACACAAACAGAGAGCCCAGAGAGGGGCCGTGGCCACTTTGCATAATAAAAGTTATGCCCCAGGCAGGGGAAGCCAAAAAGGCTAGGGAGGTCCTGGCAGATCCAGTTGCAGAGCTTGAGGGAGAGAAAAATACAGATACTTTAACTTGTGTAAGGCCCAAGGACTCAGAGGAAAAGACAGATAATACTAAAAAAGGAGATGACCTAAAATAAAAGTAGCTAAAGCTTCCCCTCAGATTTGACTGTTGATACAAAAGGAAAAAAAGGTTAACAGTGCTATAGCTAGGAAATATTCCTCATTGGAACTGTTAAAACTAGGAAAAATTTACAAGCAAGCAATCAAAGAGCCCCTAGCCACATGGCTTATGAAAGTTTGGGACATGGGAACAAATGACGTCAGTGTAAGTCCTTCAGAAGCTTCACAGCTGAGTTATACAACCATCCATCCATCCTTGTGATACAGGCTGTTCAAACTAGGCCAACACAGGGGAGGAGCAGTACTTAATGGGATGGCTGGTTGAAGGCATTAAAGGTACATGGTTGTCACCAAGGGAGACTAACATGTTAGCAGGGGCTGGAGGACTATAAAGGAGGGCCAGACATTACTGAGAGAACTAGGTATGATTAAAAACAATATATGATGTCCAGTTCACTGGGCCAGATAAGACTGTGTACACCAGAGATATGAAGGAAAGCTTAATTCAACTGGGACCTCAAGAATGGTATGGAGCTTTAACAGTTTTGCTAAGCCCTTCAATGGGACAGGGTCTTTGGAAAGTGAGAGAGGCTGTAGCAAATCTAAATGATTCTGACCAGCATGTAAAATGTTTCCGTAGAATAACAGAATACCCTATAAGAGATATAAAAAAGACCAGATAGAAGAAATTTTCTATTTGTGTTACTCAAAGACAAATGTGGCAAGACTTATGTTGAGCCCAAATTCCCAGAGAAAAAACTGATAGAAAACCAAGAACTGTTTCCAAAAAGCATTCAAAGGATAAAAACTGTCCCAGGGATGGTTAAGAATCCCCAAGGATTAAATAAGATGATTTCATCTTCTGGTAAAGGCTATACTAGGGGTGGAAGCAGTTTTTCCCACCAAGTTCTCCCCCAGCAGCTAGGTGTGGTCAATGGAGAAATGACAAATATGGCTAAAGTCAGTAGGCAGACCCAAGGCCTGCCTGACTCACGGAACCAACAGGTACAGCGGGGACAAGAGAATCCCCCTGACTCCTTAGCCCAGTGCGGGGTCCGGCAACTGGAGTCAATACCTGTAAGTATATCAAGAATAAAAGAAAACAAAGAGACTTCATGTAAAATCCCCCAAGTGTGAAATGACTCCAAAGGGATAACTAAAGATGGTAAAGAGCCAACCAAATTAATGCCTCATATCCATGCTATGGTACCTAACAAAGATCTATGGAGAAAACAGTTAATATGAATGGACATAACCTTTCCATGCTGTGTGAGGCCTTGTTTATGATTGATTTAATATATAATGGTAACCTTCCTTTGAGTGTTTTACAGATGTGAAACCCATTTGAAAGATACCTGAAGAAGGAAAAACCGGCTATAGCTGTAAGGTTCTTGGGAGTTTTATGGTTGAATAAGATGAGCTGTTGGTCAGAGAGAGATCCTAAAGGTCCTCAAATTCACCAAAGCTATTGCCATTAATGTCAGTTGTACACTAGAAAAGTCAGTAAGGCCATGTTGCTGAAGACATTGCATGTTGTGAGCACAGGAGAAGAAGAGATAGAGCTGAGACTAAGCCAAAAACTCCATGCCACTGGATGGATGATGTTCATGTTGCCAGAAGGAGCTATGCAGATGGTTGGGGAAGAAAAGATCCTCCATTATTCTACTCAACTATGGACCCCACGTGCTGCAAACTATGGACATGCCAAGCAATACCTGCGAGTTCAATAATGGCTCAACCAACATACATACAACTGCCAAATTTCTAATTGGATGAGGCCCGCTCCTAGGGGTGGAACACACATCTGGTGCTGTACAGCAGGCCAAACCCTGTGTTGAGAAAGGCTACAGGCCCTAGTTGGGAAGCCGTCACAAGTATACTGTTTAACAAATATAGTACACCTACTAAAATATCCTCTAGGCATTTGTATTTGTGTTTGTTTAGATATGTCTACTTCCTTCTATTTGTCTTTATAATAGAAGAAACACCCTTGAGATAGATCAATGGCCACGGCTTGAAGATGGATATTGGGGAGGCCCCAGAAGTCACTATCTCGCCAAGATACAAGTGAGATCACCCTACATCAATCACACCCTTTGAGGCTCAGGGACCTTAGGGGAAGATTGATGGAAAGATTGTAAGAGCAGAGGAAAGGGGTGGAGTGTGTCCTAAGCAACCTGTTTCCTCTGAGGAGCAGGGCCTGCTGTGGAGAATTGACTGTGGAGAGTTAGCCATGGAGGGAGGGGTTTTCTGTGCCGTCTTGGACAGGAGCTGGGAAGATGCATGGCACGCAAGAATGGCATGGCCCAGCATTTACTGACCTGGGGTGTGACTGTGGGCCCACAAAGTATGGGCAAAAGTAGGCAGTGACTATGGGCAGGCAGCAGAAGAGATTTGGAGTGGCGGGCTTGCAATCTGGATTGGCAGGTTCTGAGCTGCAGCACAGAACTGGGTACTGGGGTTTGTTTCTTTGTGAGTCCCTTCCATCTCCCTAATGGTATAAACTATAATAAATTCACATAAAGATATGTTATATGTTTTATCTGATAGCACAAGAGACCCTGAGAGAACTCAAGTGACAACCACTATAGAAGTTTCTTATAATATATACATATACATTATAAAAGGTTATTAAAAGGCATCACCATGTAACAGAGGGACATTGCCCCTACCAGACACCATAGGCTAGCAAAGTAAAAGCCAAATGCCAGGAATGGACTCCCTCTTTTGAAGCTGTTGACAAGGGATACCATAGACCCTCAAACAATACTCACCAATGCCCCTGTTCATGGTTACCCACCAGAATTAAATGTTAAGAACCTATTGCTGAAGACATTACATACATGAGGCATAGAAAAAACAAGGACAACTCAAACTGGTACTGACATGGAAGCTTCATTTCTACTGGCTAGTTTTCATAGTCCTGTTAGGTACTATGCATGTTATCATAAGAAAAAACTAATCATTAGTCTTATCCAACTGTTTATTCTGAGTGCTTTTCAACCACCATTGGCCTGTCAAAGTATGACCTCTGGCACAATAGTGTCATTAATATTATGGGAGTAACTAGTCACTTTCTAATTGGACTTCAGATTTGCTACATAAAATGGAGCCCATACCTGACACTGATATCAGGCCTAGGAACTCGTGGCTAGACAGGGCACAGGTCATAAGGGAGAGCCCAATACTATTATTCTACTAAATACATATAGTATTAAATTGAATCCTAATGATTTCTTGTTATAACCACAAATTAGTGCATTTCTCAACTCTCACCAGACAAGCTTCTTTAGATAGTAGATGGTGATTAACACAGAGACCACAACTGGTTGACTTGCAGAGAATAAGAAACTGTAGAGTGTTTATCCCTAAATAGGACACCTATACTAAACTTCTGTATCCCAAGGCTCTGGGATCATTGTGGAAGAGGAGGCAGAAAGATTGTAAAAGCCAGAGGTGATCAATAATCACAAGGAAACATTTTTTTCAGACATCCAGGAAGTTGCTCATATAGCTCACAGCAATGCTGACAGCATGCGCAAGTCCCATGTAAGCTCAAGTCAGACAAAATTCCAGCACAGACATGGGGAAGTAAGTAAGAAACCCTACTTTACTTGAGGAAGTATTAGAAACCCAATGACTGCTGGGAAAGGGAGAGTCAGTCCTTTTTAAAGGTGTAACTCTTGGTAAGTTAAACAGACTCCAATGGATGGTGGATAGATGGATCTACATGAAGGACACCTGGGGACAAATATCATCTATCTATCCCTCATCTATCTATCTATCATCTATCTATTCCTCATATTACATGAAATATGGCAGTGGTTAGTAAGGAGGTACAGACAGAGGGGGGTCTAAATATGATAAAAATATATTGTATAAAATTTGCAAAACTTCAAGTTAAAATAGAAAAAAATTTAACATGCAACTTAAAAAATACATGCACTGATGGTTATTTAAGACATGTGCTTATGTTTACCTTTAAGTTTCTAATAAAATTTAATCAACAAGTATACTGAGGAGGCTAGCTATGATTTTTGAAAGGGTCGTGTTTTCCATCAAATTTGATTTGCAGACTGTCTTACTGATTTATAAAAAATTAGAACACAAATGCCTCAGAATGCTGCCCTGTGTGGACATACCTTAACTCTCAGTGGACAGGGATTAAATCAGTTAGCTGTGGCTTTTAAAACTCCATAAGATTTAATGTCACTGTGACATTTCTGCTTCCTCCTCTATTAGGTGTGAACTCTACTAAGGGTTTATAAAGGTGTTTGGGGACAGACAAAATGCAGTTTTTGCCAAGCCTGACTCAGAAAGAGTTTACAGAGGAGGATTTGTGTAACTTAAGTCAATAAAGTCCCCAAAAGAGTAACTGAACATCTGGAATTGATGATCTCACAGGACTAGTTTTCTCTCCTCAACTTCTTTCTCTCCTTTTTTTTTTTTTTCCTTTCTGGCAAGTTATCTAGCCTGTAACTCTAGGAAGTTGTATTTAGTTTGGGGACACAGCTGGAAACACCAGACCAGGGTCAGAGTGGGATCAACTGTGTAGAATTTAGGAGATGGGAATGGGAAATCAATTGATTTTGTATGTGTTTTTTCAATTACAAAATAAATGCAGCCATTGTGAAAAATAATAGCATTTCTGAAAATCAGTGTTTGAAATAAATATAGACCTTCTATATAAATGAACTGAACCTGGTGAGAAAAGTCAGGCACCGGTGTTAATTTGACTTGTCTCAGCAAAGATCCAATTGTTGAAATACAAAGACTCGTTTACCCTAATCTCATGAAGTATGTTAATACTGAGTTGAGCCCAATCAAGAACATGGGGAAAATGCATCTACTACTTCCCTTTGGAGTGCATTATCACTGTTTACCCAGCTGCTCAAGCCAGGGGTAAAGTCAACCTCAACTTTTCTCCCAGCAAAATTTTTCCTAGGTCTTGACCTATTACTCAGTGGTAGAGCACCTGACTAGCATATAGGACCCTCTGGGCTCCATCTCCAGCAGCACAAGGATGTTGATGATGTTGCTGAGGCTGAGAATGACAGTGTTGATAAGATAATGATGGTGGTGGTGATGATGATGGTGGTGGTAGTGGTGATGGTGATGATGATGATGAGATGATGATGGTGATGGTGATAATGATGGCAATGGTGATGATGGTGGTGGTGGTGATGATGGTGATGGTGATGATGATGATGGTTTCCTCTATAAAATACATGAATTGAGATTCTTTTTGCATCTAGTTTCTCTGTCATTCTTCTCTGTGGATTAGTTCCTCAGGTACAATCTACCTTGTTTTATAAGACAGGAACTATTACTAGTAGGTTAGACTGACTGACCAGTGAGCCCCAGGAATCTGCCTGTCTCTACCTCCCAGCAACAGGATTATAATGTACTGAATTTTATGGATTTCGTGGGTCAAACTCAAGTTCTGGTGCTTGTAAGGCAGACATTTTATGAAGGGAGCCTTGTCTTTTGTCCTTATTGTTATAGATTATTTAGATTACAATATTAGAGGCATCTCTGAGGAAGTGATATACGCCATTACAGCATCCAGGGGTCAATGTCTTATGTCTTCTTTAATCTCTCTCCATCTTCTTTTTTGAGATAAGGTCTCTCAGTGAACCTGAAGTTCACTGATTTGGCTAGAATGACTGGCTAGTAAGCCCCCAGGATCTGCCTGACTCCAACCACAGTGTGACAGTTACAGACATGTGCCATCTCACGTAGCTTTTACATGGGCTCCTGGGGGTCTGAACTCAAGTCCTCCTGCTCAAACGCTAGCTAGCAGTTTATCTACCTAGCCATCTCCGCAGCTTCTCTTTGTAGCATTTTATTTGAAGTTCTGTCAAGAACTTGCTGAGTTGAACTTAGTGAAACTGAGCCATCCAGTGGCTGCTCACTCTGTATTCCAACCTAAATCAGAGGTTAAGAACAGCATTAGCCTCACAGCCTGATGTGATCTTCACTGAGATCTACAAAACACTGACCTCCCACTCCTGACACAGAACTCTCAGCCTTGCCCATTGCCTTCTGGGAACTGAGATACCAGAAAAAGAAGAATGACAGACCAACATAGATGCACATGTACCCAAAATCACAAAACCCTGTCTTCAATGTGGCCAACCCTGGGATCACACTTTCAGATATACATCAAATCAAAGGTTCAGACAGGTGAGATGGCTTATGGGGTAAGAGTGCCTGCTGCACAAGCTTGAGAACCCAACTTCTATCTTCAGAACTCATGTCAATTGCCAGACACACATGCATCTGGATCCCAGCACTTCTATGGTAACTTGGGAAATGAGGAAAAGAGAATGACCCAGAGGTATATGAGCCAGCTAGCCTGAAGTATGCAGAACGGAGGCAGAAATAACGAAGACCCTGCTGCAACATGGGGGAAGGAGAGAACCTACACATATGACCTCCATGTACGATGTGGCAGGTGCACACCTGCGTGCAAGCACATGCACATAGAAGTTCAAAAAATTTAAATCAGAGGTCTAACAGAAAGTGTGTATTTCCCTGTTAATGCCAATATGAATGTTTATTTGATTAGGGGAAGAAATTGCTTATTCATTAGTACTTTATATTGTCTACTTACTAAGAAATATTTCAAAGGGGTTAAAACAATTCCAATAGACTTTCTGCACAGGAGGATTATCATCAAGACAGAAATACTTGAGTTTACATTCAAGTCAGGTCAGTTCTGCTAACTTGAATTAATTCTTTAGTGCAGGTAGTAGCCATAAATCCTGATTAATGAGTGGATATTGATGTTTTATAGAAAGTGCTATTACTTCTGATCAAAGTGTTCAGCTACTGTGTTGATGCTGACACCTGTTATTTCATAGAAGGCATCTGTGAAGAATGATTGGATCAGACTTGCCTTCTGGAGTAAGTGGAAATGCAATCTGTTTGCACAATGGCACTTAATAAGTGTGGAATGCGTTACAATTTTGCAGATCCCAAAACAATTTGGGAGATTTAATTCAGTGTGGGGTTTCTCTAAAGACAATAGAATGATACACTAATTTCATAATTTAAAATAAACTCTCTGCTTTCTGCTTTATTATGGTTCAATAGCTTAGAATACATGTGCTCCTAAAAATGTCCACCATCATGTCTCTATACAGTAGAAGTTTAATCATGATTAATGTTTTAGTAAAGTTCTTTTAGGATAGCTTTATTTATAGCTATTAAAAAGGTCTTTACAAAGCTAGCAAAGGTTTCCCACATACCCCACACTCAACTTCTTTCATTTTAACACTTTACATGAGGATGAGGCACTTGTCACATTGGTGTGAGTCCATATTCACTCAAATCCACAGTTTATTCAGAACTGCTCCGTTGTTCTCTGATATCAGGGTTGTACTGGGAAACATACATGTTAATTGTCACATCTCCTTAGCTTCCTTTCTACTGTCGTAGTTTCTTGGTCTTCTCTTGTTTTAAATAGCCTTCATGGATTGGGGATTGCTTCTAGACTCTTCCTCAATGTGTTTTCCAATGTCCTTTTCGTGATTAGACTGAGGTTATAGGTTTAGGAGAAGACCAGAGAGATAAAAGGCCTTTCTTAGTTCACCATATCAACGTGAGTTACCAGTTTATGTTAACCTTGATAAGTTGCAGTCTGTAGAAGAAGTCCATGCATATAGTGCATAAATGGAAGTGGGGGTTTGCTCTTCCTCAAGAGCAGTCCCCAAGAGCAAAGTGTCTGCCCTGGACTTCCCTCTTCTTCCCCCCCATCTGAAAATTTGTTAAATACTCTTTAACTTATTAACACTCTGCAGGGAGGATGGAAGATTTACTTCATACCTTGAATTATAATCCTATTTCATTTTATTACTTTTTTCCTAGTTTGGGCAATTGAGTGATTGCTTGATCAATCAATTAGATCCTGTATCTATTGACATCTCTCAATCATTATGGTAAATATTTTCCCTCATTTTGAGTACTTTTCTCTTTCTAACACTCTAAGATACTCCAAGCTCATTTTGTGGATTCCCTGCCTCAGTGCCTGAGTAACTCTTTTCATCAAGGAGGTCTGGTTACTTGGGAGCAGAATGGAACTAGGAAAGGAGATTTGGGAACTAGGTGCATTCCTGATTACTGGTATCATTGATTCTAGGCACTCTCAGGTAAAACAAGGACTCAGCTATGTACTCTCCTGTACACACATGTATCCTACAATGTATTTATAGGTGCCCACCTATATGATTCATGTCTACTAAACATGAGTCAGCCTTGACATCTTCACCCTAATCCATAATCCACAGTTCATCCTGTCCTTTTCCCCTTACCTATCTTTAACCTCAAGAAATCAGATCTTCATCCTCAATCATTCATGTAAAATCCCATCGCAGAGGCGCATTAGTCATGATTCTCTAGGGAAACGGAACCAAAGAGCTATAGATAGAGAAACAGGGAGGAGTCTGTTTTCAGAATCCCCTTTCTCTATGAATGAGGCCTGTGATCTGTTATCTGCAAACCCTAGGAACTTGTGATCTAGTGGTATGATTAGGTCTGAGAACCAGGGGAATGGTATCACTGTTACTCAAGACTGAAGTCCTAAGCACTGCAATGTAGGACAGTCCTAGACTCGAAGGCTGCCAAAGGATAGAGAACTGATGTCCACAGTTAGGAGGGTCAGTTCCAGAAGAGGTAGTGAGCTCACCCCTCTCAGGCATTTCTGTATGTTCAGAGCCCTCACTGTCTGGATAGTGCCCACCCAGCTGTAGGAGGGCAAGTCTTTTTTTCCTTAGTCCAGTATAAGTTCTTCTTGGTCCAGTATAAGTTCTTCTAAAACATTCTCACAGATATCCCCAGAACTGGTTTACCCACTGTTTAGAAATCACTTAATCCACTCAAGTCTAGACATAAAATGAACCAGCACAGTACTTGTAATTGCTAACCCACCACCTGTGGGAATCAACCTCATCCATTAGACTGCATTGATTATAGAGAGAGTTTCTTACTCACACAGCTTCACTTCACAGAGGCTGCTTTTACTGTCTGTATCACATTTGATCATTTTCCCACATTCTG
Organism: Nannospalax galili; assembly: GCF_000622305.1. Lineage (NCBI taxonomy): Eukaryota > Metazoa > Chordata > Mammalia > Rodentia > Spalacidae > Nannospalax > Nannospalax galili. The sequence continues at coordinate 7,086,740 of NW_008353342.1, forward strand.
TATTCCACTCCCTGCTTGGTTGAATGCACAGGTTGTTGGTATATCAGTACTGAAAGGTCTCTTGGTTACTTTCAGTTTGAGGTGACTACAAGTCACTGTGTTATGAATACTGGTATTCAAGCTATTATAAGTTTACAATACCAGGAATGTGATGCTCAAACATGCAGCAAGACTGTGTTACATATTGGAGGAAGTTGTCAAACTCCCCTCCAAACAGTGGAACTAGCAACTTTCCATGTGCAATCATGAGGACCAGAGTTTGAATCCCAGCACCCATATAACAAGCTGAATGTCCCATAAACACCATAACCAGCTCCAAGGAAACTGTATTAGTCATTTTTCAGTTGCTGTCATACAACACTATGGTCAAGACAACTTACAGAGCAGGAAGAGTTTATTGGACTTGCAGGTCCAGAGGGATGAGGCCATTATGGCAGGAATGCATGACAGGAGGCAGCCAGAGCAGAAAGCTGAGAGCTTACATCTTCAAGCAAGCACAGGAAGCAGAGAGAGCCAGACTGGAAGTGGGCAAGCTGTATACTCCCAAACCTGATTCTAATGATGTGCTTCTTCCAGCACGGCCATACCTTCTGAAGGTTCCATGACCCTTCCTAAATAGTGTCACCAAATGGAGACAAAGTGCTCAAATACCTAGAGCCTATGGGAGACATTCATTCAAATCACCACAGGTCTCACACCCTCTTCTGGCCCCCATGTGTATACAGGAACCCACCCCCCACATACATATACACATGCTTATATGTGCACACACTCACAAATAAAATAAAGCTTTAAAAATTATACAAATATTTGCATTTAAAACAAAGATAAAATTTTGATAGATTGGGTAGCTTGGAAGAAGACAATTTCCGACTCTTTTGAACTGACATCACATGAAAGTATGTCCTATTAAATGGTGGTGTCATTTTATATGAGATAGGGTGTTTATTAATTATTGCCTAAGTGACTCTGGTAAATCTCAGTAAGTTAATTATCTCATTATAATTGAATTATCTGTCCTTTAAAAAAGACCTACAAATTCTCTTTTACATTTTTCATTGAGACATAATATTTGAACATCTTTCTGGGGAACACATGGAGCAAGTGGGTACTTTTATGCACGTGTAATAACCAAGTCAGGGGATAAGCATTTTTCTATTTTGCCACCATGTTCTAACATATTAGTATGATGTGGACAAGGACTATAACATAATGTACAAAAGTGAAAATAGACCCGTTTTCTCCCTAAAATGTTCTCTAACAGTGATATCACATTTAAAACATGGTCAACTTTTACTGAGATATAAAACATTTGTGAAAAGAAACATTACAATAACTTTTCATGTTTTTACAGCTTCCAATATCATATGGTTCCTCATAAATTCCCTTTCACTTACATGCTGGCCTGTAACCTCAAAAACAATTAGGGAAGTTTGTCTCTTTGAGCCAGATAATTAAATGCCAAGAAAACTTACCACTCAATATGTAATTCACTCAATATCTTGTTGTTTGAAGGAACCATTGTTTAGTATACGATGGATTGAATTCCTAACAACATCTGGCATGAGCAATGGGCTTGGCCTGGTGTAATAGCATTACATTCATGGTCAGAATGACAGCCACATGGATGGATGGATTCGGTCTGTAACAGGGCAGATTCATGGCTGAAGCATAATGAATCAGAGCATTTTAACCTCTGGTCACAACCACCCTGCCCTGTGGCTTCCTACAAGCTCTATCAGGGGATACGGAATAAATTTCTCTTGTCAGATCTAATGGTGAAAGATTCTGGCTTCTAACTTACTGAGAAAGCAAAGTAGAATTTCCATTCCAGTAGTCTGGATCAAAACATTTCCTGATCCCTGTGGTGGATTTATTCTGTCATGTAATTAAACCCAAAGCATTGCAAATCATGTCACCTCCGTAACCTTCAAGCCAGTCCTTGACACTAATAGTTTAACAAAGTTGCTTATATTCTACAATTTGCAGGAGAAGAGCTTTTCTCCAAGTCTCTTTTTTGGTGAGTTAGATAGGAATTAAAATAAATGGCAAACAAACTCAAATTAAATGTTACAATAGAAATCAGAACACAAGAGCGAAATATCACAAAGTGACAGCAAAATTCCCCCCACGGCCTCTCCCACAGTCCAGAAGCAAAACCCCAGTGTCTAGGAAAGAGAAGCTGCCCAGCACTAGCCTCTTGACGGCGACCTTATACTGAGAAAGTTAGCTGTAGTTTCAAGAATAGAGTGACCTTGTGTATTAGAAATGAATAACATTCATTGAGTAATTCATTTCTTTTCTGTTTCAATTTCTCTTATAAGTTTGTTATGATTTTGTCTGTCAGTTCTTAAATCTCTTTTTAACTCATGAAAGAGCTCCAAAAAAAATCCTCCTTTAAGGAAAATCATAGTTTAATCTATTCAGAAGTTTGAAATAAAAAAAAGTTTCAGTAAATCTCTTTACTTCAATATATACAAGTTTTCTCACAGTCTGAATTGACTAAAGGGGAGCTACAATAATGTGGCTCTGCTGATGGCTGTGTGTCAGTATCTGTTCATGATACTGAAATGTCTTTGTCAGTCTTTTCTGTCTCCATTTAGGCTACCCAATGATCTATGAATTTCCATAGGGGGAGTTATAGCTGAGCTCACATTTGGAAACATTTCTGGGTGTCTGCTGTTCATGTGCAGAGTGACTAGCTCTACGCTGCTCTGAACTTTTCCTTCTCTCTTTGGACTTTGAAGACATGATGGTATGCCTCAAGAGAAGAGCTGCTTCCTGATAATGTGTATTTATTACTGAAATGTGCCTGCGCTCTGGTGAGAGGCATCAAGAGCTCATAGAGAATCTGGTGGTCCAGAACGCTGCATAATGGCGGTTTTGCACTACACAGCATGGTATGCACCCCACATTTCAAAACAGAAAGCTATCATTAGATTAATTGCAACAGTTTCACCATGAAAAAAATCGTTACCAATTGTTACACAGCTGAAAAATGATCTTGAGGGTTTTAGCATCCTACAAAACTGACTATATTATACGTTCTGAGAAATGCTGTAACCAAGGAAAAGGAAGAAGAGAGAGGTGGACAAACCTCTGCAGTTCATTAGAAAAGAGTTCAAATATTCAATGTGTAGATTTCCGATTATAGAAGAGAATGGCTCTACAGGGGTGAAAACTCCAAGACTATGTCTTAATTTTTGTTGACCCAGAACTGAGGGTTTTAGATAAATTCTTTTGTCATCGAAACATTATCAGCAGCTAGAGATGGAGCTACAGCATAACAGATCGCTCACCGGGCATGCTGGGCCCAATCCCCAGAACCCAGGCCACCTGCAAAACAGCAAAACAGCACCATCAGCATCTCCCTTGGTTCAGAGCTGAGAGCTCGAAGGTAAAAACTAGGAGCGGGGTTGACGGTGCATGAAAGGGAAACACCTCACATGCGTACAAAGCTTCACGATGAATGTATGGAGACAACACCTCTGCACATTGTTTTCTATTTGATTGATTATTGCTGTACTTGAGTGTGTGTGTGTGTGTGTGTGTGTGTGTATGTGTGTGTGTTTATGCCATGACACATGTGTGAAGGTCAGATGACAACATTCAGGAGTCGGGTCTCTCCTTCCACTGTAGGTTCCAGAGACCAAACTCAGCTCATCAGTCTTGGCTGCAAGTGCTTTTCCCAATGAGCCATCCCACCAGCAGTGATGCACACCTGCAATCTCAACCTGGGGTAGCAGAGGCAGAAGGGCCCCTGCGGCTCACTAGTCAATTGCTTTTGTTAAACACTGCTGAGCTCCAGGATCAATGAGAGATCCAGTCTCAGAAACTAAGGTGGAGAGCAGTTGAGGAAAACACCTGCCACAGACCTCTGGCCTCCACATGCACAGCCATGTTCATGCACACACACACACATGCACATGCACAAATATAGATGAATTCATCCATATACAGCCACACAAAAGATAAACAAATCAGAACATAAAAGTATCTTATTTTCTTTTTTGTATATGTATGTATTTTATAGATGTATGTGTGGAGGTATATCTGTCTATACACGTTCATGTATACCAATGCTGCATATGCATGTGGAGGCCAGAGGTTGATGTCAGATGTCTTCTTCTCTTGCTTTCCACCTTTGAATTAACTAATTAACTAATTAATTAATTAATTAATGTGAATGAGTGTTATGTCTGCATGTATATATGTGCACCTGTGTCCTCCCACGGAGGACAGAGGAGGGCATCAGACCTGGGACTGGAGTTACAGACAGTTGTTAGCCACCACGTAGGTCCTGGGATTCAAACCCAGGTCTTCTGTAAGAACAGCCAGTGTTCTTAACCACTGAGTAATCTCTCCAGCCCTCCACCTTATTTTCAGGGGGACAGTCTGTCACTGAACATGGAGCTCACCAGTTTGGTTAGAATAGCTGGCCAGTAGGCCTCAGGAATCCTCCTGTCTCTGTATCCACGGCAGGATGACAAGGATGTGATGAGGTGCCTTGCTTTTTATGTAAATGCTGGGGATCCAAATTCAAGTCCTTATGCTTGAACAGCAAGCATTTTACTGACTTAGCCATTCCCCCAACCCAGAAAAGTATTTTTATTCTGCAAATTTGCAATACACGTGGTACTCAAAAGTGCATAAACATGGACTTTTCGGGACAATGATTCTAGAATCATGAAACCTTCAATGCCCAAAGGCATCAAAGGAAAAGTAACAGGAAACTTGACCCTTGACCCAAGTCAAGGTTCTTCATTTATTCTAGTATAAGTATCTAAGTACTTATTATTATTATTATTATTATTATTATTATTATTATTGTTGTTGTTGTTTTATATTTTGAGGCAACGTTTCTGTCTTGCCCAGGCAGTCTTGAGCCTGCAATCCTCCTGCTTCAGCTTCCTGAGTCTTGGAATTATAAACATATGTCACTGTACCTGGCTAGTCTGAACATTTTTAAAAATTGTAATACTAAAGATTCTGATTTTGAGATATCTGTATGTACAAAAGGTTAGAATTCATGCCATCAATTTGTTGAAAAAAAAACCACACTATGTTTTTTAAAAGATCCTTATAAGCCTGAGTATTGAAGGATAAATCTATTCATCCTAGAAAAAGGAGGTGATGTCCTACATACCACACCCTACTCAGCAATTCTCCGCTGAGTAAGCACATGCGAGATGTCTAGGCAATGTCAGTGCCCTTCACTTGCAGTTATCAATTGGAAAATAGGGTTTCTGGTGTTAGTTTTACTTGGGATAGGTTCTCATTATGTTTCCCAGGCAGCCTTCTGGCTCTCTGGGCTCAAAATATCCTCCTGCCTCAGTCTCCTGAGTTGCTGGGACTACAGAGGTGCACCACCAAGCTCGTCTTAGCCCATCTTGAGAGATTACCTCTTCCACCCCATGCACAATAACACAACAACATGTAGAATTGTTATTCATGACATCTAGCATTTAAAACTGAAGGATAGAAGATAGGCAGGATGGGTACTATCCATGAAAAACCATATCTTCATTCTTTCAGACACTCCCTAATATTCTAGAGGAAGAAGTCAGGTAAACACCACTGAAGGAAATAGATGTGAAATTGAATAGCCTTCAGTGTACTGAAAAGAATAAAACTGACTCTGTGACTAAGGAGGTCTGGCTAAGAGGAGAAACACAGAGGAGGCAGAAGGAGATGAGCCACTTGGCCTCCTGAGTCATTCTTCCCAGCAGTGTCCTCTGTACAGCAAACTTGAAAGAGACCTGTCAGTGAGGCTCAGAGGCAGGAAGTATTGCGGGTCAGGCAGAGCAGTGCAAGATGGTGTTAGAGCCTGTGAACCACAGTGAGGAGGCTCAGGTTCTGGAATAAGTAGGGAGATGAATGCAGCTCCTTAAGTAACTGTGGATTTAGGAACCTAGTGAACGAAGTGTGCCCCCCACCCCAATAAACAGGGAAGATGAAGTTATAGAAGGAAATCTAAATGAAAGTGATAGCCAGGGAAGGAAAGGATTTTAGAAGATGAAGGCAGGTCAGATGTGTCAAACACCACTGAGAAGTCAAATGAAATTAACATGTAACATTGTTTATTGACCTTGGAAATGTAAAAATGAGCAAGTGACCGAACCCGCCTGCAGCATCTCTGCTAGGGCTGCCCCAAGAACTAACCATGGGTAGGGCTTCTCCTCACAGTCCTAGGCAGCCAGGAGACAGAGATGGAGGTGCATCAGGAGGGTTTCTCCTGAACCTGAGACTCTCCTACGCTGGCAGATGGCACCTTCCTGCCACCCTCATATGGCCTATTCTCGGGGCAAATGTGCTCCTGGCATCTGTGTGTCCAAATTGCTCATGTTATAAGGACACCAATGAGATGGGATTCAGGGATAGCCTTATGGCTTCATTTTAACTATTACCTCTTTAAACACTCATCTCCACAGTTATTTTCTTGGGGTTTACAACCTCAACATAGGAATTTCAGGGGGATACAATGCAGACCATGAAAGCTACATAATCAACCTTCAGTATCAGAGATTCTGATAAAGTTAATCTGAACCCAGAATTGACGCTGAAGAAAATTGTGCAGAGTGGGGGTGGGAGTGGGGTGCGGGGGTGGGGGGAGTGTTAGACTCACCAGACACATTCAGTCCAGGTCAGAGGAGGGAAAGCTCACATACTGTAAACATCTGCCTTTTGCACTTTTGTTGTTTCTGATGTAATTCACTGTGTGAAATGGCCCCAACATAAGTGCAAGAAAATATCCCTGAGTATAAGAAAGCTGGGCTGTGCCCTAAGAGAGCAGAGATCTTAAATATACCTTCATCAAGCAAGAGTTACAGTGCTGCTGGTTGTGAGTCAAAGGATAACAAGTGAACACTGTATATCATGTGTATTTAGAAGTAATCTCTGTTGGTGTGATCAAAGTTTCCCAGGAAGCTGACCTTGTATTTTCCCGAGTCATTTACTTCTAAATACACATGACATATAGTGTGTCTGTGTTTACTAATTCAGTATTTGTAGAAATTACTCTAAGAATCAAGTGCATTTGCTGAAGGATGAGTGCTAATGGGGTGGGGCTGCTGGATCTCAAGACTCTGGAAAGAATGCTGATAGAACAGGGTACTCAGAGGGGCCACTGGGGCAGGATCTTGAGAATGGCTGACAAGCAGGTCACTAGGTCCATGAGGACAGGGATTGTCACCACAGCTAGTTGTAAATGTGGGTGCATGTGCAGACAGGGTGGATGTTGGGTCTCACAGGTCCTTACAAATACGTCTCTGTGAGATCCATAAAATGCGTTAAAAATTAAGGATACATGTTTAGAATACAGTAAGAAATTACTTTGGCCTAGGGATTTAACAAAAATGGGTTTTTCTCTAGGGTAATAGACCTTAGAGATGTGTATTTGGCTATTTTTACCATACCACACATGCATTCCCTCCCATCAAGTGAACCTTAAGTCCAATTAGACAGCTGTTGGTTATCCCCAAAATAAAAGTGCCACCACTGCACCAATAAAGATAGTTTGCTGAGTCAATCATTGTGTTTATTAGGTTTTTACAGCTGAGTGGAGCCATTGATTAGTTTCTTCCCTTGGCAGCTTACATAATGTCCTCTGATACTTACTTACTACAAGAGCTAGTCTTTAGGGAGGAGGCTTCCAGCTCAGTTCCAGCTTAATAACTACAAGCCCTGTGTCTGAAGAATGCTCTGTATTCAGCAATACAAGATCTAGGAGGCAATCAAGGGCTGTGGCAGTAGTCTGTGTCATTTTGGGAGTCCGGCACTTTGTTTTTTATTATATAGCCTTTAGCTATACACATGCACTTGTATATATCTATATTGTACGTATGTTTCTCAATAGGATTGCCCTCTGTTTCTTCATACCACCTAAGCATTATTTGTCTCATCTTTCTCCCTTTATAGCCCTCCTTCCTCCCTCCCAAGTTAAAGTACCCCCCATTTTCTCCATTTTCCCCGATAACACCTGTCTCTTACTCTCCCCCTCTCTTGAGCTCCTTCTTCTCCTTTACCCCCATGGTTTCTTTATAATTTCCTGGCTCCTGCTGTTACATTTTTATAAAACAAATATATTAGATATTATTCATTAAAACTTTCCAGTCTATAAGGTCTCTCTCTTTTTCTTTTCTTTAAAAAACTGAAATAAAACATCTTAGTGGAGTCTCAAAAACTTCATGGGACCTAATTGGACCTTCCAACTCACAAATGCATTGCCCTCCATGTAGGTAGCAGGTCTCTTAATTGAGAACACTCCTGCTCCATGGTCTCAGGGAAGAAGGAAGCAAAATCTACCCCAAGCAAAAAGTGGACTGTGAGTGAAAAGGGCAGCTTGTTTAAACTGAAAGTTAGAAATGCAAGAACTTAAAAAATCCAAACAAGAGCTCTTCCCACTCCCCCCTCCCTTTGCATGCCTGGGTGGCATAGCCACCATCTTCCTGACGTCATCATTTTCCCTGGGTAATTTTGTTGGCACCCACTGCACCTTGACTCCCAAAACCTCACTCACCTTCCCAGCTCCCCTACCCCATTTCTCCTCCTAGCCTGGGCACTGGCCCTTTTCTTGTCTTGGCACCCTAGACCCTTGGACTGACCTTTTGGCCCAGAATCCCCATCGTTTCCTGATCCTTTGCATCCAGACTAACTCAATTCCTTCCTGTAGTCCCCAGGAGCTCTCTGGGCCTGTTCCCACCCCCACTTCCTTTTGCATCCCTGGGCAGCACAGCAGCCAGCTTCCTGGAGCCAGCATCTTTATTGATCCCCGGGAGCCCTTGGGGCCTCTTTCTGTTCCCCCTCCCACCTCCCTTTTTATTCCTGGGCAGCACAGCCACCAGCTTCCTGGGATAAGCATCTTTCCTGAGTAAGTACCATGGCACTCACCATGACTTGACTCCCCCTGCCTCATTCACACTCCAAGAACCCCACCCCATCTCTCCTCCTAGCCTGGGCACTGGCCCATTTCTTGTCTTGGCACCCCAGAACCCTTGACTGAACTCTTGGCCCAGAATCCCCACTGCTTCCTGATCCTTTGCATGCAGACCAACCTCATTCCTTCCTGCAGTCCCCAGGAGCCCTCAGGCCCCTTCCCACTCCCACTTCCCTTTGTATCCCTGGGCAGCACAGCCACCAGTTTCCTGGGGCCAGCATCTTTCCTGAAGGGATCCAGACCTTAGGAGAAAGCCAAGGAGCATCTGATCCTCATCCAACTTGGGCCTCTGTGGGAACTCCTGAGCAACAAGACAAAGCAATTTTGGCCACTCCAATGTAAAATAAGAAGAGAGAACCTGAGCCTAGACCAACCAGCTTTTCATGCCCAACAAGTAAACCACAAAGGCACATAATGTTTACGAAAAGAAATAGACCTAAACTCAACAAAGGAAGGCTTGAATCTCACAAAAAAATCAGAAACTACAAAAGGAATCCCCATGTCAAAGTCACAGAGTAAAAATAATAACATGAAAAACCAAAATAACATATCCCCACCAAGTACCAACAGTCCTCTGGAGGAGTACAATGAGAACCCCTAGAGATAACACAGGACATGGAACTCAAAGGAACAGTTATAAACATGATAAAAGAATTCAATGAATTTAAAGAACACACAAACAAAGAAATCAAAGAAATAAGATAGGGATAAACTTTTGAATGAATTCAGAAAAGAGTTAGAAATATTGAAGAATACTCAGGCTGAAATGAAGGAGGAAGTGAAACACTCAGTAACTCAATTAGAAATGACAGGAGAAAGCCTCACCAATAGGATGAATGAAAT
>NW_008353342.1:7096528-7162186 GCF_000622305.1 Nannospalax galili
TATCAAGGCTGGAAGATAAAGTGGATGAACTAGAGCACTCAAGCAAAGATTATGAAAAATTTAAGAAATCACAAGAATGGAATATGCAGGAATTGTGTGACACCATAAAAAGATCAAGCTTATGAATCATAGGCATACAGGAAGGAGAAGAATCTCAGGATAATGGTATGGACCAGATCTTCAACAGTACTGTAGAAGAAAATTTCACCAAATTAAATAAAGACATGCCATACAAATACAAGAAGCATATAGAACACCAAATAGACAGGAGCAGAAAAGAAACTCTCCATGGCACATCATAGTAAAAACACTAAATGTACAGAACAAAGAGAGAATACTGAAAGCTGCGAAAGAAAAACAAGTCACATATAAAGGAAAACCCATCAGAATTACAGCTGACTCCAATGCAAACTATGAAAGCCAGAAGAGCCTGGACCAAAGTAATCCCAGTTATAAATGACCACAGATGCGAACCCAGATTACCCAGCAAAAACGTCTGTTATAGTTAAAGGGGAAAAAAAATCTTTCATGCCATAAATAGGCTGAAAGAATTCATGTCCACAAAACCAGCCCTTCAGAGAGTTCTTGAAGCAATACAAAGGAGCTGAGGAAAGGAACGACTATACCCTAGGAGTTACAGAAAGAAACTCGATGAACGTATAACTATGGAATGCACAGCTACACCAAGAATGTGAACAGAAATAAAAATGACAGGAATCAATACACATCTTTCATTAATAACTTTAAATATCAATGGACTGAACTCCCCAGCCAAAAAACACAAACTAGTTGAATGAATTAAGAAACAAAACCCATCTTTTTGTTGTCTTCAAGAAACTCATCTCACTTTCAAGGACAGGTACTGCCTGAAGGTGAAAGGATGGAAAACAATATACCAAGCAAATGGTAATAAGAAAAAAAGCAGGTGTTACAATTCTAATATCTGACAAAATAGACTTTAAACTAAAACTAATCAGAAGAGATAAAGAGGGTTACTTCATTATGATCAAAAGAACTGACCAAGAACATATTACAATCATGAACATATATTCACCAAACATTGGTGCACCAACTTCATAAAAAAAGTACTACAGGACTTTAAGTCCCAGATTAATCTCAACTCATTAATAGTAAGGGACTTCAATACCCCACTGTCTCCATTAGGTAGGTCAACAGGACAGAGAGTTAACAGAGAGACATCTGAATTAAACAACACCATATATCAAATAAGCCTAACAGACATGTACTGAATATTCCACCCAATCACCAAAGAATATACTTTCTATTCAGCGCCCCAAGGAACTTTCTCCAAAATCGACTATATACAAGATGGTGTACAAAACAAACCTCAACAAATACAAAAAGACTGAAATAATTCCATGCATTCTATCAGACCACAATGCAATAAAATCAACACTGCAAGAAACCCTAGTAACTACATGAACACATGAATATTAAACAACATTCGTCTGAATGATGAAGGTGTCAAAGGAGAAATTAAGAAAGAAATAAAAGTATTCCTGGAACTGAATGGACAATAAAATACAACAAAACCTCTGGGGCACGCTGAAAGCTGTCCTTAGAGGGAAGTTTATAGTTCTAAATGCATACATTTAAAAATCAGAAAGAACACAAATGATTTAACACTGCAATTGAAGACACTTGAAAAACAACAACAAATGAAACTCAAACCCAGAAGATAAGAAGAAATAACAAAAATCAGAGCAGAAATTAATGAAATAGAAACAAAGAACACAAAAAAAGAATCAAGGAATCTAAGAGCTGTTTCTTTGAAAAGATAAAGAAGATTGAGAGACTGCTAGCCAGTTAACGAAAATAAAGAATGAGCACCTCCAAATCAACAAAATCAGAGATGAAAGGGGAAACATCCCAACAGACACCAAAAAGATCCAGAACATTATATGGGACTACTTTGAAAACGTATATACTACTAAATTTGAAATGGACAGGTATCTAAAAGAATGGGAACCAACAAAACTAAACCAAGAAGAGATTAACAGTTTAAATGGACCTATAACACATAAGGAAATTGAAACAGTAATACAAAACCTCCCAACTAAAAAAAGCCCAAGACCAGATGGATTTACAGCAGAATTCTACCAGACAGTTAAAGAAGATCTACATATAGACAGTACTACTTAATTTATTCAAAAACATAGAAAGGGAGGGAGAATTTCCAAATTCCTTCTATGAAGTCAGCTTCACTCTAATACCAAAGCCAGGTAAAGATACAAATAAAAAAGAAAAATAAAGACCCATATCCTTAATGAACATAGATGCAAAAATTCTCAACAAAATACTTGCAGACCACATACAAACACAAATCAAAAAGATCATCCACCATGATCAAGTTGGCTTTATTCTAGAGATGTGGGGATGGTTCAATATATGTAAGTCAATAAACATTACAAATCATATAAATGGATGCAAAGACAAGAACCACATGGTCATCTCAATAGATGCAGAAAAGACTTTGGATAAAATTCAATATGAATTTACATTCAAAGTCCTAGAAGGAATTGGACTGGAGAGAACATACCTCAACATAATTAAAGCCATATACAATAAACCCATAGCCAACATCATTCTAAATAGAGAAAAACTGGAAGCATTCCCATTAAAATCAGGAACCAGACAAGGCTGTCCACTATCTCCAATCCTTTTTAACATACTGCTTGAAACTCTTGCAATAGTAGTAAGATAAGAGAAGGAAATTAAAGTAGTAATAATTGGAAAGGAAGAGATCATCAAATTATCCCTTTTTGCAGACAGTATGATATTATATCGAAGAGATGACAAAATTTCCACCAGAAAACTCCCAGAAATGATTAACACTTTCAGGAAAGAAGCAGGTTACAAAATTAATCTACAAAAGTCTGTAGCTTTTCTATATACCAATAACAAACAATCAGAGAAAGAGTACATGGAAACACTCCTTTTCACAATAGCTGTAAAATAAAATAAAATAAAATATTTCAGAATAAACCTGATCAAAGACGTTAAATAACTCTACAGTGAAAAATTTAAATCTTTAAAGAAAGAGATTGAGGAAGACATAAGAAGATGGAAGGACCTCCCATACTCATGGATTGGAAGAATTAATATTGTGAAAATGACCATCCTATGAAAAGCCATTTATAGATTCAATGCAATGCCAATCAAAAATCCCCATGACATTCTTCACAGAATTGGAAAAAAATTCCTAAGATTCATATGGAAGCACAAATACCTTGGATAACAAAGCAACCCTGAGCACTAACAGCAATGCTGGGGGGATTACTATTCCAGATTTTAAACTGTATTACAGAGCATAGTCATAAAACCAACATGATACTGGCACAAAAATATACCCATAGATCAATGGAACAAAATCGAAGACCCAAATTTGAGTACATGCAATTTCAGCCACCTGATATTTGACAAAGGGGCCAAGAATTTTCACTGGAGGAAAGACAGCATGTTCAGTAAATGGTGCTGGCAAAACTGTATTTCCACCTGTAGAAGAATGAAACTAAACCCCTATCTTTCACCTTGCACAAAAGTCAACTTCAAATGGATCAAAGACCTCAATATGAAGCCTGAAACTGTTAGAAGAAAACATTGGCAATAACCTACAAGATAAAGGCATAAGAAAGGATTTTCTAAACCGGACATCATTGCTCAGGGAACAAGGTCAAGAATCAGTAAATGGGACCTCATTAAACTAAAAAGCTTCTGTACATCAAAAGAAGCGACCAAGGAAGTGAAGAGAAAACCACAGAATGGGAGAAAATCTTCACCAGCGACACATCCAACAGAGGTTTAATATCCAGAATATATAATGAACTCAAAAAACAAAGAATCAAGAAAGGAAGTAACCCAATTAAAAACTGGCTAAGGAGCTGAACAGAGAGTTCTCAAAAGAAGAAATAAAGATAGCTAAGAAGCATCTGAAAAAGTGTTCAACATCTTTAGTAATTAGGGAAATGCAAATTAAAACCACTTTAAGATTTCTTCTTACCCCACTCAGACTGGCTAAGATCAAGAGGAAAAATGATACCAAACGTTAGATAGGATGTGGGGAAAGGGGAATGCTTATCTACTGCTGGTGGGATTGCAAACTTGTTCAACCCCTATGGAAAGAAGTGTGGAGAACTCTTAAAAAACTAAAAATGAACCTACCATACGACCCAGTTATACCACTCCTTGGCATATACCCAAAGGACTCATCTTATTGTAGAGACATTTGTACATCCATGTTTGTTGCTGCTCTTTTCACAATAATTAAGAGATGGAAGCAACCTAAGTGCCCCTCAGCTGATGAGTGGTTAACAAAAAGGTGGTATATTTACACAATGGATTTCTTTCTATTCAGCAGTAAAGAAAGATGAAATTTGCAGGTAAATGGATGGAACTAGAAACTGTTATAATAAGTGAAGTAGTTCTGCCTCAGAGAAGTAACAAGAACAAAAACAAAAAATGATGAATGTTCTCCCTCATATGTGGATCCTAGCACCAAATCCTTATAAGTGAATATGTATCCAGACATAGCTACAGGAATCAGGATAATGATGAGGAACCAGGGAGGTAAAGGAAAAGAAAGAATCTGAAAGAGAAGAACAGTAGGAAACAGGTGTTAATAAGGAGATATGGATAAAAAAAATGGTGTTATTTTAAGAGGAGGGGGAGGAAGGGTTATACAAGGAAACATGGGGATAAAGGGAAAGAAGGAGCTCAAGAGAGGTGAGACCATAAGAGAAGGGTATTATTAAGGGAGAAATGAGGAAAATGCGGGCACTTTAAATGGGGAAATCATGGTGGAAGGGTAGAGAATGCAAGAGATAAATAATGCCTAGGTAGTTTTAAAAATGCCTGAGGGAAAAATATTAATCAAACGATCTACTGACAAATTATATATACAATTAGCTCAAAGAATATAATACATGTCTAGGCAAGGTTTATATGAGAATGTTTGTTTTTTGCCAAGCTTTGTCTACGTTGTACATGGTAATTAAAAGTACCAGACTGGTAGAACTAACCTTCTTGGATGTTTAACAGAGATACTTTGAGGCCTATACTAATTTGGTTATAGGGCCCAAAAGGACAGTTTTTGTTCCTTGCCCTCCTAGGTCAGCTAAGTTCCAGGGGATTCTGAGCATCTCTTAAAATGTCCTGTAACTGTGGTGAGTCACCTGTCCTCTTGATCAAGGAGGCCATGGACTTGAACCAGTGTCCAGTCTACAAAGAGGAGGGTCAACAAAGGAAACATTTCTTCCATGCTTCCAAGTGAAGCCAGCCACAGTCAAGCAGGACCTTTGACTTATCTTCACATAGACGGAACTGGTAAAAGAAAGGAGCCAGAGGCTCCTCCTAAACCCATGTGACCCCTGAGGAACATGTCCTCAAACGATCTTAAGAGTAAAAATAAATTGGTTTATCTGGGCCAACTATATGGTCTTAAACACCCAAAAGGAAATATAACCAAGATTAAAGGGATCAATTTAATTCTTTAAGAGTCCATGTGTATAGCTAAAGCCTACATAAGAAACAATGCCAGACAGAAAATACCTTCCTTTGAGTTGTTGGCCAGGGTGGCCCAAGAGACTCCCAGACAATGACACAGCATAGAACTGGGAAAATGAACAGCAGACCCCAATCTTATCTAAAGGAATGCTGGCAACTGATTGCTGCTAGATGAAGAAGAGCTAATCTCCCTAAAACAAGGAATTCTAGATAGGCTGACTAGATTCAGTGGATGGACAAGCACCGGGGAAAGGCTGGTGGTGCCAACAACACAGTGGACAGTAACAGGAAAAAAAATAAAAATATGAGTTGTATTTGAGGAAGAAGCATAAAAATTTGCTTCATGTTAATTAGTAGAGGTGAAACACATTATCGTTGAAATCTACCTGATGACTTTATATCTGTGCTCAGGTGCCAAAGATCTCAGAAAGTAACTGACTGTAACTAGTAATAATTAGATACATAGAGATTAGAGATACGTGTGCAAACATCTAAGTGTTAGTAGCATTAAAAATGATTTTTCTGTATGAAACAGTATATATTAAAATGAAATGGAGATCTTTTTTAAAGGTTAAAAAGTCATTCAATTTTATATCTTACAGGGTTTATACTGAATTCAATATTGTATAATTTTATTAATTCAACTGTGAACTTAAAATTTTACAGCCAGTTTTGAAAGAGATGCATCATTGTTCTGGAAATTGTTATTGAATCTGGATATTGTTACTGAATATGTTAATGCTGTAATGAAATGCTTCTTCTAATCATGTGGTTATTAAATAAATAATTTTTTAAAAACCCTCACATTTAGGATCTTTGGGCTCATGATTAATTACTTTTCTTCTTGCTGTTGTCAAATACCTGCCATGTAGCAACTTAAGGGAGGAATGGTTGGTCCTGGCTTGCAGTTTGAGGGCATAATCCATCATTGGGCAGGGCTTGGAGTCAAGAGCTGCTCATGGCTGTGAATGCAGGAGCAGGAGATCACTGGTTCACAACTAGGTAGATCAGAAGGAGTCATGGGACAGGAAGTGGAACTACAATGTGAACATCAAGGCCCATCCTCAGAGAGATTTACTTCCTGTAGTTAGACCTCCCTCCCAGAGGTACTGCAATCTCCTAAACATCAGCATCTGCTGGGAGCCAAGTGTGGAAACACCTGAACTTGTGGGAGACATTTTAGATTTCAAACTGTAACAATGACTACAGGATTTTTTTTCAAATAGTGTTCAGTCACCTTGGTAGAAGGAAGGAAGTTGGTTTGATCGATCCTGGGCTGAGTTTCACAAGTGATTTGGACAGAATTCAGCACATCAGATCAATGAGGAGAAACCAAATACATTGTGCTCTCTAGGAGGCTGACAAGGTCGACTTAAAGATGGACCTACAGTCTGGAGGAAAATGTGGTTTCTGGAATTATGACTTATTGTCCTGCTCTGATTTCAGGGGATTTTATAGGAAATGAGATAGGAAGAGAAATGAGGTATAACAGAATACAGAATGACAAGAACAATATTTTAATCAAACACATTAACATTTTCTTCATAAAAAAAAGATTAAAGAGAGCATTTAGGCTATAATGTGAATGTATGCCTTGGGTGGTTAGCTTTAACTGTCAACATGACATAACCTAGAATCATCTGGGAAGTTTGAATGAGAGGATGTCTACACTAGTTTAGCCCGTTGTCATGTCTGTGGGAGTCTGAGTTAATTGAGGTAGGAAGACCTATCCCAAATGTGGGTGGCACCATTTCAAGGCCTTGAACTGTGTAAGTGGAAAATGCAAGCCGAGCCCAAGCAAGGAAACATGTATACATTCATTTCTCTCTGTTCTTGACTGTGGATGTGTCATGATCAGATGTTTTAAGTTCTTGCCACCTTGACTTCTCTGCTATGATGAACTGCAACCTGGAATTCTGAGCTAAAATAACTCCTTTCTCCCTAAGTTGCATTTTTTCAAGGTATTTTTGTCACAACAACAGAACTGAAAGAACAGCCACTGAAAGGTTTAGTATGAAGATTAGCAGAAAGACATGGCAGCAGGAATGCAGAGCCGGAGCTACTGGTTGAGGTGTTTAGTGGGGATCAAGGATGAAGGGCAATGGGTAGTATTTGGAATCACGACTTGAGCTCACACTATGACAGCAAGACACCTCTGAACCTCCAGGACAGACCTGCCGCATGGGGTTCAGTCACCCATTTTTTGCAACTTTGAGGAATTTAGTTTTTTCAGTGAAGCATAGCCTCGTTCACTCCTAAGGCAAAGCATAAACTTCCAGAACTTGATAGATTCCCAAAGAAGCACAGACATACACGGAGTACTCACTGGGATGTCCACAGTATTCCAGGAGTGATATTTTTGTTCTTTCTCTTGAATGTTTTATTTTAGTTATCTTTTAATTCTATTTTATTTTGTGTGCATGTATGGGTGTGTGTGGGAGGGTGGTAGTCAGAGAACAATTTATAGAAATCAGTTCCCATTTTCCAATATAGGGTCCTCATAGATCAAACTCAGTTTGTGAGACTTGGCAGTAGATACAGATACAGACACCTTTACCCTCTGAAGCATCTTACCTGCTTGAGTAATTTTTTAATTTGGCACTCTGAGGACTACCTTACCCATTTAATCTGTGTTTAGTGGAAAATTGCTTAAAGGTACAAAACAGCTAATTTTATAAATGGACATTTATAAATGGAGACAAACTCACTTGTATGGCAGGGACACAGTGTAGTGTCAAAATCTGTGACAATGGCTGGGAAAAATAAAAAGAACTATACAAAACCACAGAGTGCTGGCGTGTGACTAGGTATTTCTCAATGGGTTCTGTCTGTACTTCTTTTGTGTCAGAAAATCTCCAAGGACTTACCTTTCCCTGAGTAATGTGTGAATAATTTAACACAGGATGTTAAGCAGTCAATAATTATTTTGTGATGAGGCATTTGGACAATTGCCCTGATGTAGATGGAGAGTTTGTCCTCTAAATTTATCATCTCTTGATTTGCCTCAAGTAAATTATTTAAATTTAATTTGTTGGGTGAATGTGTATAACGTGTGTGTGTGTGTGTGTGTGTGTGTGTGTGTGTGTACTCATATATGCATGGTGCATGTGCGTAAAAGTTAGAAGACAACTTTCAGGAGTTAGTCTTTGTTTTCACTGTGGGTTACAGGGATCAAACTCGGGTTGATTTGTGAGGCCAGAGATCTGTGACAATGTTTTCCTTAAACAAGCTCCGCCTTATATTTTCAGATAGAGACTCTTACTGAACCTGTAGCTTACCAATTCAGCTAGACTGCCTGGTCAATGAGTCCTGGGGATCCTGAGTCTTTGCTTCCCTGTTGCCGAAGTTCAGACATGTGCTACAGTGACCAGCTTTTTGTGTGGGTGCTGGGGATGCAACTCAGGTCCTCATGCTTGCTTTACAAGCACTTTACCCAATGAACCATCTCCCTCCGACTGCATAGATTTTTATTCATTACTGGTTACGTGACTTTGCTCTGCACAGTAACTTACTTTTCCTTAAACAAGATGGTCTATGGGGGGATTCCACAACCATCTATCCTTCCTGTAAGTGGCATGCAGCAGAAAATGCCAGAAGTCAGTAAGCATTTCCTGTCCAGTTCGCTGCAGTGTCTGGAGTTCTGCATTGCGGATACACTGCTCTAGTGCATTGCTGCTGACAAAACTTCAGTGCAGTTTGTGTAGCACTAAATTATTCTGATATAGTTGAAAATAGGATCTTCAAAGGAACATAGAGGACCATGGTAGTGATTACCAAGCAGGAGACTACAGATAGGGCTCAGGGTCAGTTAGTGTCCTCCTGGTTGTGACAAAATGCCAGACAAAAAACCACTTAAATGAAGGAAACACTTATTCCCATCATGGCAGGGAAAGCATGGCAGCAGGAGTTTGATGTAACTGGTACATCACATCTACAGTCAGGAAGCAGAGGGGAATGAATGCTGCTGCTCAGCTCACTTCCTCCTTTTCATTCAGTCTCTGCCGCAGCCCATTGAATGATGCCACCTAAACCTACTTAAGGTGTGTTGTCTACCTCAGTTAACCCAATCTGGAAACTCCCTCACCAACACGTCCCGAGGTCTGTCTCCATACTGAGTCTGGATTCGGTCAATGTGATAACATTAACCGCCATGGCTTCTCACCAGAGTTCCAGGAGATGTTTCTGCAGATGCCGAATCCAAAGTTCAGTCTGCAGATGAGTGTGAAAATCACGGATCATCTAGATCTTGATTGGAGTCCAAATCCACTGAGCCATAACATTCTATCCTTCAGTGAAATGTGAACAGCTCTGCTGGTCAACAGCACTGGTGTGAAAGGGTGTGTTCTCAGGGCACTCGTTTATCTTACCAAAAGCAAGAAGGCTGCTGTCTGAGGCCTCCTACTACAGCTTGGTAGAGAGTACAAAGTGGTTGTTCTTCCTTAATTTGTTCGCTGATTTTCTCAGCACCACTTCCCCTCCCACCTTGCTTCTTCCTAATGTTGAAGTTACAACATGGACTAAAAAGGAAAAGAGGAAGGTCATTGCTGCATGGTCTCCAGTCTTCCCTAAGCAGACCTAAGTTGAAAGATGGACTGAGAAATGGCTAACAGCCAGTGGATGCCAATGCTTCTTCATGGGTCTGGAATGGGGATGTAATGTTGAAAGACAGAATGACACCTCAGCGTGTTGCTGTGAGCAGGTGTTCATGGATGTCTGTGTATCTTTGTAGATGGCAGGATGTGGGGAAATGATGTGCAGACATATATGTGCTTCACAAAGAGACACAGTGCTTGCCAAGAGATGGAACAAAGGGGGTTTCTCAGGCTTGTTGGGAGACATCCCAGGTGGGCTGGTCTGCTCCCCTGCCTGGCAGAGGCAGCCTTTGGTCTCAGCTCTTTCAGCTTCAACCCATACTTCTGCAGCTTCACTGAGTCTCCAGCCATATGCCATTTTGCTTATGTACTGTAGGACATTTTCATCTAATAGTGTGCTGATGGGAGAGAAAAAAAATACTCATGGACAGCATCTGCCAATTTCCACTGTGTAAACTCTCCCATTGTGGCCAATTTATAGTTAAGAACAATCCACCAAACAGGTGGCAGAATTCCTGAATGTTTAACAGGCAGTTCTCCTGAGCCCATTTGCAGCATTCCAGCAATTCATCTCTAAGTGTGGACAGAACCAAACAGCCCTAACTGCTTTATAGACACTTTTGACTAAAATATAGATATGAGTAGTGAATAATGAAAGAAAATAAAACGTATTTATAAGTCATCGTGTATATTATTGAATATATAGGAATTAGTATTTGAACTTCATTCTAAAAGAGTAAAACATTTGCCTTCAAAACCTGTATATCTCATTGCTCTGGGACGGGGACTGAATGAACACTTGACCAAAGGCAAGCCATTCCTGTAGGCACTAAAAAAGAAAGGTGCCAGACCTGGCTTATACCTGCCTCTAATCCCAGCACTTGGAATGCCAGAGGATTGCAGTTCCAGCCAGCTTGGGACATAGCGAGCTCACAGGCAGCCTGAGCTACATAGCAAGACCTGTCTCAAAACAAACTGACAACCCAACCAAATTACTTTATTCAGCCGTGAAGAGTGAAATGATGACATTCACAGAAACATGGATAGAAATATAAATGATTATATTAGGTTAAATAAGCCAGACACAGATAAACAGAAACTGCCCGTTTTCTCTCATATGCAGAACCCAAATCTAAATTTCTGTTGAACAATATGAAAGTAGAAAGAGGACTGTGAAAGGGCAGAAAGGAGTCTCAAGAGAGGCAGAGAGGAAACAAGATTAGGTAATGGAACACATATGTCATCCAAGAAGATGAAACTGTCTAAGAAGAGGAAAGGGACCAGCAAGAGGGGCAGAAGAGATACTCCGGACAGTGGACGCGAATAAGAACAAAACATGATGATATATATGTATGAAAAGGTCACAAGGAACCCCATTTTTTGCTGTGCTAACCAAGTTTCAAAAAGTAGCAGTGGAAGGGTTACACTGATACTGTACACCCAAGCTGCCAGGTGAGCACTTAGCATTTGTCAGGCTCTCAGCTTCTGGAGCACTGTCAGAGGCTACCTACTTGCTATTGGTATTTAAATATGTCTCTACTTCAGGTTTTGCCCCAACTAAAGAACAAGTCTCCTGAGAATAAAATCCAGGTGTCAGGTTTTATCCTCATCTCTCCTGGAGCTTCGCCCTCCAAGAACATGAACCAAACCAATGAAAAGCAGATGTTGGATTCCCTGAGGCTCAGGACCATTCTCGCTCCAGTTGGCAAGCTTATATGCCGTCTTTATATCTGTTTTCCTAAGGGTGGATGTCAAGTAGAAACAGAGAGCACAGAATGGAGTTCTCATCATGCACAAGTTTCTGTCTGATCGTTGAACTTAGGGGTTCGTGGAGTCAAGAAGGAAGACGGAAAAGTGCCCAGGGACTCTGCAGTGTTGGGGTTCTCAGTTATGATATCCTCCCAGAAGCAGAGAGCAATGGCCACAGAGGAGGGGGAAAGGCAGCATGAGTGGGGAGTTGCTGTGCCAAGCCTAGTGAGCAGAGAAAACTGGAATGGTGGAGGCAGCCAGGAAACCCACAGACACCAACAGTGAGACTCATTGACATCTGTAGATGATTGCAGAGTCTCAGCCAGAGTGCCAGAACTCTACAGAAAAGGGACTTTGAACTCAGCATATCATGGTTTACTTAGAAAAGGATGGAGATAGAAGATGTTGCTCTAATTTTATTTCATGAAAATACACAAAGCTCACAATATACTTTAAAGCCAATGTACTGAAGGGTAAAGTATCACCAGGGCCAGAGCCTTTCCTTAGAGAACAAGTGTATGCTGTGGTACAATCATGGTGTGAATGAACAGTAATGTAAATAACGAGAACAGAAAGGCTTGATGTAGGACTCAAGGGGCTGGAGACATCTACCAAGAGAGACCTTCTGAGCTGGATTTAAAAACCAGGCCTACAAAGGATGTCCAGCAGGCTTAGGCAGTGGAATATTCTCCTGCGTTCTTAGCACCTTTCAGCAGGGAAATCAAATTCCACCATGAGAATTTTCTCAGGTCTTGCTGCTTAATGACATATATTTATCAGCCCACAGTTGAGTCGGACCTCCACAATGTTATTGTAAGAGAGTAACTAAGCGGTCAGTCAGGACTGAAGGGCAAATTTGGACTGGAGGAGGGGTGGATCTGGGGTGCTCAGCAAAGCCTGAACTGCACATATAGTGGGTGAAGGCAGAAAGACAGACAACAAACAGGTCAGTGTTAGGTTCAAGAGAGAGTCAGAGTTGGATAGAGCTTCTGGCAGAGTTTATTTGAGAGCGGGAGAGAGAGGCAGGGTCCATTACTCCAGTAAGCAGGACCAGCGGAGTCTGAAGGAGCTTCGCCTGCCCAGGAAGAGCAGGGCTTGCTCTTTTAAAGTCCATTATTAGAGAGTAGGGAGTGGAGGAGTTGTGCCAGGAGGAAATAGGCCCAAGGTTGCAGATGTCATCTAATCAGACATTAGAGACTCAAAATTTTCATGTTCTTCTGGCTGTTAATCCTTCTTGGAATCTACAAAAAATGTTTAAAATCAACTAAATCCTCACTGCTGTTTAGAATATGAAAGAATATTAGTCAACATTCTACTAGACCTCTTCAGTGCATTTCAGAAAAGCCTCTTTAAGAGACAATTCCAACTCATTCCAGGGACAGAATGTGCAAGAAGAGGACCTGGCTATTACAGAATCAGAAGGCTTTAGATTTCCTGATCCAGGAAATGTGACTAAAGGTTATCTGGAACCTAATAAGTTCACTAAATATAAACACAGTGAGTATCTGGATGTGTTAACCAAAACAAATCCTGATTACTTCAGCATGCAGATTGTGCACATTTGAAAATATTTATATTTAAATTTCAGGTATTTTAGTGATGAGTTCAAAAGCACAGCAACTAAAAGCATCTTGTCAGACTGAATGCTGAGCTCCAGCCCACATCTCCTGAAACTGACTTCTGTGGATGAGTGGAGTGCTAGCATCCAGATTTTCTTGTTTGATAATTCCACCTACCTGTCTTCTTGAATTTTGCCAATTGCAAAATTGACAAGGAGTTCTGCAGTTCAGAGCCTGTCTTCGAAGCTTATTTCTCTTTACATAGTTCCTAGGACAAGCTCAACTGCATTTTCCAACTTCCAAACTCATTCCCATTTATTTGACATGTAAACCATTTCCCAGGCTTCTACATCTTTACTGCCAATCACCCACTAACCAGCTCATTGCCAGAAACTCTGCTCTGGGACCATGAGCTGGTAGTACCACTTCACAGCAAAGAGGAGTGTTTTTCAACCAGAAGAGGAACAACTAGCATGCAGTTCTTCCAGCCTACTCATTGCCTGAAATAGCACAGCCAAGGATACTCAAGGAGAATATTTTACTCCTTGTAACATGGCAAAAATATTTTCTTTAAAATACTAGTTTTATCCAGCACCCCTGAATCCCAACAATACAAACGGCTCTTGAGTGGCTGTGCTCTATGCTCAGCCTGTGATCAGCCACAGCTTAAGCTGTTTCTGTGAAGAACATAAAGCTTCCAAAGATCAGGGGCTGCCTCCAGCAGAAATCATGGTGAGGACTCTGCCTCCAGACAGGATGACAGCTCCTGCTCTTATGTCCACATGGTATTTACCAGTGCAACTATCCGGAAAGTTCTTTCATTTCAAACCCATTGAGTTCAATTTGTGTTGCCCATATATTCTTGGATTTGTGGCCA
This sequence comes from Nannospalax galili, assembly GCF_000622305.1. NCBI lineage: Eukaryota > Metazoa > Chordata > Mammalia > Rodentia > Spalacidae > Nannospalax > Nannospalax galili. Next base: position 7,110,829 of record NW_008353342.1, read on the forward strand.
ATCTTCGGAGAGTGGTTAACTACCAGGGGCACATTCTTAAAGAAAACTCAATGTCTTTCTCCAGAAGCAATCAATTGTGAATAACTCCTCAGTTACCAGTGGGACTTTCTGGCCACCTCCTCACTCCATGCTACAATTTTATCTGGTTTGGATTTATGCTGGTCTTGTGCATATTGTTACAACCACTGTGAGTTCATATAAGCAACTGGCCTGTTTTGTACTGAAAACACTGATTCATTGTAGTCATCTACCACCTCTGGCTCCTATACTCTTTCCATACCCTCTTCCTTAATGATCCCTGAGCCTTGGAAGAAAGGGGTATGGTATAGAAATATAAATGCCCCATTTAGTACAGAGCACTCCACAGTCCCTTATTCTCTGTGTTAATTGTTATCTACTGCTGAAAGAAACTTCTATTATGAAGTTCGAGAGGTGTAAGTCATTAGGAGTTGGTTAAAATTAGGAGCATATAGCAGAAGAATAGTAGGTTCTCCCACAGGACCTGTGACCTACCTTAGCTACAGGTTCCTGGCCCCAGTAACAGTACCAGGAATGAGTTCTATTTTTGTAGAGCAGGCCTTAAATCCAATCAGAAATTGTTGATTACACCCATGACATTCACACTACTATTGTACTACTGGGTATATCTTGCCAGGCTGGCTTTTATTATAGTTGGCACAGTTCACAGTTGGATAAGACTGAGGTGAGGATTCATTTTCTCCTATGGAAAAAACAGCACTATGAAAGCTACAGAGAGATGAAGCTTCCAGGTCAATACCAGCTTTATTTCTCAATGCCTTATGATTCAAGTACATAGTCTCTTCTGCAATAGGGTCTTACCATTAACTTCTAAAGGTAACCAAGGGAAATGACAATACCCTATAATGTTTGTGGAGGGGTCTATAGACCCCCGCTGACCAACAATTCCAAGAGAGGTAATCCATTCTTGGCACGGACTTTGGCTTTCTTAGCTTGCAGTGTCTAGTGGGAGCACCCCCCCCATTCCACATTATAGGGTCTCTCAATTTAAACTCCTTTTATATATGTATGTCTTGGTTTGCTTTTTTTGCTGTGATATTAAATTAAAAAAAATAATTCTTCAAAGCCAAAAAAAAAAAAAAATTGGGGGGCATCAACCAAGATAAAACTCAAAAAAAAAAAAAAAGAAAGAAAAAGAAAAACACTAAGAGCAATTTCAGGAGGAGGAAAGAGTTTATTTAGCTTACAGTCCATCATGGAGAGAAGTCAAGGCAGAAATTCAAGGCAGGAACCTGGATGCAGAAATTGAAGCATAAACCACAGAGGAAAGCTGCTTACTGGTTTGCTCTTTTGGCCTGGGCTCAAACTGTATTCTTATACAACTCAGGGCCACCTTCCCAGGGGCAGCACCACCCACAGTGGGCTGGGCCCTCCCACATCACTCAATAGTCAGTAAAATGTCTCACAGACATGCCCACAGGCCAATATGATAGAGGAAATTCCCTAACTGGGAGTCCCTCTTCCCAGGTGTGTCAAGTTGACATCCAAAGTCTATTATGACATGCCACTCCTTGTCAACCTTGACACACAAACAAGTGACTTTAAATCATACCCTTTCCTTTCTTTTTCTGTCTCCAAGATCTCACATTAATGTCACATTATAAAAGACACTGCAACTTTAAATGTCCCATATTCTTAAAAATTATGTCATTTAAAAGTTCACCTCTCTAAAATAATCAAAAGTCTTTCAACTGTGGGTTTCTGTGAAATAAAATTAAGTTAAATCCCTTGTTATTACAAAAGGGAATAATCAAGCTGGACATGGTGGCCCATGCATGCCTTTAATTCCAGCACTCAGAAGGCAAGGATATCTCTATAAGACCAAGGCCAGCCTAGTCTATATAGCAAGTTCCAGACCAGCTGGGGCTACAGGGATACCCTGTCTCAAAAAGACCAAACAAAAAAATTACCTTACTTAAGCAAAATTCAGTGTCTAACAATGTAACTCAATATCTACCACCTGAGTTTCACTCAACAACTTCTGAGCTTGGTTGGCTCCACTTTTCTTGCTCTGCTCTCTGTAACACACACAGCCTCATGCCAGATCCACCTGCACCTGCTGTTGTCCTTGATGTCCTTCCAAGGTTCTGGCATTTTGAATATACTTGAGTTTGCACTACAAGTGAAGCTGTGCCTTCACCAATGGTCTTTCCTGGCTTTACATGATACAGTGTCTCAATACTGGAGTTTCCACTGCAACTGAGGCTGTACCTTCATCAATGGCCTCTCCTGGTTTCTCACAGTTCCAAGTCTCAGCTTCTATCCATGAGCCCTTCATACCTTTAAAACTGTTACCATGTGAGAGACTCTGACACATTACCAAGTTTGGCTTCCAGCTTTATGTGCAGCATTAGCCCTCTCAATGGACCATAGCTTCTGTGTGCTGATCCTGAGGAAGTACTGTTCAGAAGATTTTGCCTCAAGAGTGCTGGTCTCTTGTCAATCACAGTTGAAATTTCAGTCCCAGTCAGGCAGTATCTATTGTCCCAGTAAAGGAAAGTTTCATTTCCACAGATTTTTAATCCAAAATACCACACAAACAGCCCCAATAGAGTAGTCTTTGCTTCCCTCTAAAACTTCACAAGTCAAATCTACACTGTCTGTATTTCTCTCAGTATTTTTTTCTTCCAAGTTCCCTCAGAACAGCCCATTAAGCTCTGAGTACTCAGTGGCTTTTTTAGACCCAATTTCCAAATGCTTACACAATCCTCCCCAAAACAACATGGTCATGTCTGTCACAGTGATATCCCACTATCTGGTATTAATATATGTCCTGGGTTGCTTTCTGTTGCTGTGATAAAATACTGACTAAGGGCATCCTAAGAAACAAAGAGCTTATTTCACCTGACAGCTTACAGTCCATCATGGAGGGAAGCCAGGTAGAATCCAAGGAAGGAATCTGGAGACAAAAACATAAGCACAGAACATAGAGGAACGTTGATACTGACTTACTCTTCTGGCCTGTGCTAAACCTGCTTTCTTATTTCTTTCTCTCTTTCTTTCCTTCTCTCTCTCTCTCTCTCTCTTTCTCTATCTCTTTTTCTTTCTTTTTTCCCTCCCTCCTTTCTTTCTTTCTTTCTTTCTTTCTTTCTTTCTTTCTTTCTTTCTTTCTTTCTTATTTTTTCTTTCTTTCTTTTCATGGTAAGATTCTCCCTGTAGCCCAGCTGTCTACTTTCTTATACAACCCAGGGGTACCTCCCCAGGGGTGGCACCACCCACGGTGAGCTAGGTTGACCCACATCACCGAACAATGAAGAAACTGCCTCACAGACAAACTTACAGGCCAATCTGCAAAGGAAATTCTCAGTTGGGGTTCCCTCTTTCCAAGTATGCCAAGTTGACAACCAAAGCCAATGACAATGTGTATGCCTTTATCTTAGAATAGGTTTTCATATGACTTTTTCAATAGGTATTTAATGTAGGTTATCCCTCCCCATATTTCCTCCTCTGCCTTTCCTTTCCACCCCCTGCCCCATCTTACAATTCCTATATTATTCTTCCTTTCTCCTTTTATATCACCGTTCTATCTCCTGTCCTTAAAGCCCCCTGCATACCCCATACCCCTTACTAATTTCTTGACCTCTATGGGTTTTCAAAATGCAATACACGTATCTCGAGATTCAAAACTAGATCCATATATGAGAGAAAACATATGGTGTTTGCCTTTTGAGTCTGGGATACCTTGCTCTGCATGAGCGTTTCCAGTTCCATCCCCTTAACTGCAAGTTTCGTAATTTTGTTTTTCTTGATGTAAGAATGATATTCCATTGTGCAAATGTATCTTATTTTCATTATACATTCATCAGTTGATGGACATCTAATCACTTTCAATTTCCTGATTAATTGTGAATAAGACATCAATGGGCATGTATGAGTAAGTATCTCTGTAGAAAGATGCAGTGTCCTTAGGTGTATGCCCAAGAATTGTATACCTGGGTCATGTGGCAGATTTAGTTCCAACTTTTTTGAGGAATGTCCACACTGAGTTCCATGATGGTTGCACCAATTTTGCACTTCCATCAACAGTGACTATATGCTCACCTTTCCCACATCCTTGTATTTGTCCTCTCTTTTTTTTTTTCTGATCTTAGTCATTCTGAATGGAGTAAGATTGAATTTTGATGTGGTTTTAATCTTCATTTCCATGATGGTTAATGATGTTTAATAGTCTTTAAAATTTTTCTTTAAAAATATTTCTCGGTCATTTATATTTCAGAATGAGAGCTCTTTGTTTAGTTTCATGCTCTATTTTTTGTTAGGTTGTTTGTTTTCTTGGTGTTTAGTTTCAGTTCTTACATATTTTAGATACTAATCTATCAGACATATAGCTGATGAAGATCTTTTTTCCATTCTGTAGACTGCCTCTTCACTGGAATAATGCTGTCTTTAGTTGTGGTAAGCTTTTTAGTTTTGTTGGTCACATTTTTCAATTGTTGATCATAATACCTGTGCTACTAATGTCTTTTCAGAAAGTCCTTTTGTGTGTCCATAAGTTGAGGCATATTCCCTAATTTTTTCCTCTAACAGATTCAGGATATTGGGTCTTATGTTGTGGTCCTTGGTCTATTAAGAGTTTTGTTGAGGATGGGAGGTAAGAATCTAGTTTTGTTCTACATATAGCTATCAAGTTTGAAATCACCATTTGTTGAAGATGCTTTCATTTCTCCCATATGTGCTTTTGACCACCTTTTTCTAAAATCAAGTGTTAACTCTTCTCTGAAAATATGGTTAAATTCTATACTGAATCCATTTGGCCCCGGGCATGTTTTTAGCTGTGAAACTTTTAATGACTGTTTCTATCTCATTAGTTGTTGTGGGTCTAGTTAAAGTATTTACTTCATATTGGTTCAACTGCAGTAGGTCCTATGTCTCTAGAAATTTATCTACTTGTTTTAAATTTTCAGCTTAATAGAATATAAATTTAAAATTATGTTCTTTGATTATTTTAATTTCCCCAATGTCTTTTGTAAAGTTCCCACTTCATCTCTAATTTTATTAATTTCCATCTTCTCTCTGTTTCTGTGGGTTAACTCAGCTAAAGGTTTGTTAGTCTTGCTAACCTTAAAAAAAAAATTCTTCACTTCATTACTCTTTGTATTTTTCTCTTTTTTTTCACTAATTTCAGCCCTGATTTTTATTATCCCTTTCTCCTACTGCTTATTGGATGTCAATTGTTTATGATTTCCCAGTGCCTTCAGGTTCATCATTAAATTATCAATCAAGATCTCTCAAGATTTTGATGTAGTCCCTTGGTGCTATATACTTTCCTCTTAGATTTTCATTCAGAAACTACAGTTAATTTCTTCTAAAGATACATTGAAAGGTGCAAAATATGGCCCCAGAGTCAGAATGCATCAATTCAGATCCTGGTTGACTCTTTTATAAAATATTTTATTTATTATTTCTATTTTATGTGTATGTGTATATTGCTTGCATGTAGGTAAGTGCACCCATGTCATGCAATGCCCATGGAGGACAGAAGAGGCTGTTGGATCCCCTGGAACTGGGGTTATGGACAGCCGTTAGCGATCATGTGGGTGCTGGGATTCAAACCCTGGTCTTCTGCAAGAGCAGCCAGTGTTCTTAACTGCTGAGCCATCTCTCCAGCCCCAGGTAACTCTTTTAAACTCATGAAGTCTTAGCTTCCTCCTGAGTGTGAAGGGAGTAATGGTGATCTCTGCCACACAGGGCAGTGGGAGGATTACTTACACACAAGCCTTATAATGAGGCATCTTCAATTACTGTCATTCTGTCTTATTTTAAGGCTACTGACACTTTCATATAACAGATTTAGAGTATAAAACTTGGAAATAACTGGACCAATGATGAGAACTTGGAAACAGTTTTGTTTTAGGCTTTCATGATTAATTTTGTAATAAGGTTCTGTCTTTTAAAATGAACATGATCCAAGAAAATAATGCATGAAAAAAATCTTGTGTGATACTGGATAATGAACAATTAATGTTAATTGATAATTTTAATATCTACAAATTTGAAGCATCCTGGAGCTTTTCATCCTAAATATTTAGAACACTTTACAACACCTTGACTTCAATAGCAAAATTCAATCTCAGACTGGAATCACCAACATACATTTTTTGGAGGTCTGGATTGACTCAGGGAAAAAATTACCCCAAAGATTATCTGTGGATGAAAGATGGCAGACTGGTAGATTAGTGTGGACTCCACATATACACCCTGGGAAGTTGTTCAAAGCCTGCGATGGATTACTGTGGAGATGTCCAAATTAGCAGACTTATTCTGTAAGCATGTTATATATTATAAATATTTGGAAAATTAATTAGTCATAGGCACTTTTGAGACTCAAAATATTCTACAGTACTGTGGAGATTATAAAATATGCCTAAGGAAATATTAGAGATTGTTTACTGCTGATAAATGTTTTCCACAGAGACATAAATTGGCTAGAGATTTTTCATGGAAAAACAGATTCCATTTCTTTTTTACTCAGTAATATGAACTTTTGGTCCTTGTTTTTTTCTTGGTTATTATTTCTGGGTGGGTACAGAGCTCATGATTTATGTGAGAAGCTATTGGAATTTCACAGAAGAAATTGTTGGAAAATAGTTCAGTCCCCAAGTTCTTGCAACAAAATTCCTTAAGAAGTATTTCAGTGGAGTGGAGAGATTTTCCCATTAGATAGCTTAATGAAATCTCCATCAGCTCTAGGGAACTTAAAAGTGCCAAGGTCTTCCAACGCCTCCATGTATCTTTTACTAACATGTACCAAGTATTTTATCAAATCTTTCCTTAATTAATAGTTCATGCTATCCAAACACCTCTTTTTTTTCTTGAACTTCATATTGATGTTTTGGATACTCCTGAAAGCATTTTTGTTGCCACACAACCATGAGGACCTGAATTCTATCTGTAGAACCCATATAAAAGCAGGCAGGTGTGGCATTGTTCTCTTGTAATCCCAGAGTTGTAGATAGGTGGATCCCTGGGGCTTCTTGGCCAGTCAGCTTGACCTACTGGGTGAGTTTGAAGACAGTGGGGTGACTTGTCTCAAAAAACAAGGTGGGCACCCGAGGAACAAGAGCTAAGATTGACCTCTGTACCCCCCAAACACAGATACACACTCACATGTGCCCTTGCACACATATGTGCACTTATACCCCCATAATCTGTTACACAGAAAAGAAGTTGTAGAAAAAATAGAGAATAAACGATATGGCTAACTTGTTTTTCCATGGTCAAATATTGAGAGGAATATAAAACATTGTAAGATCATCCCAATCCATAAAGAAATGAAACACATATTCAAAGCATTGAAGAGTCAGCAGAACCTTTGTCAGCTCCACTGTTCCCCTTCTCTCACTGGTGTGTCAGAAGCAGTGATGGCAGTTGATAGTTGTGGAGCCCTAAGAGGAACTGACTGCAGATTCCTGCTGGGTCTTAACTGGGCAGGAGACTTCTCTCATGTGTGGGCATTTTTTTTTTTTTTTTTTTTTTGGTGTCTCTAGATGGGCTCCTACAATCTTCTTTTGACTAGGTCTATTATCTGCTCACCTGTGAGTCAAAAGACTTGAGTTCAAACCAAAATTGTTCCATTGACTACTTGTGTAGCCTTAGGCATGCTCATTAAAACCTTAAAGCAGTATGTGTGTCTATTAAAAACAGGATATAGCTGGCGCTGCTGCTCATAAGTGCAGTGTTTATCTAGCACACACATGGCCCTGGATTTGCTTCCAGCACCAAAACAAAAAGCAAAACAAAACAAAAAGCCCAAGGCCAAAACTGGGCTAATAATCACCTCACAAAGTTATGTAAGAAGTAAATGAAATTCCATAGACTGTCTTAACATGATAAATAGAGCTCAGCAAACACTAGTTACCTTTTCCTGCTGACCTGCTAATGGGCTATGGTACAGTCATAAACAACTTCTGACATTATTCTCTCAGAAGACAGCCCTTTATGATTTTATTGTCCCCTGACAGCAGTCAAGAGACCTTGGAGTCTGCGCGCCGTAGCCTCCTGTTCCCTAGGCCTGCCCACCTTCACCTGTCACCTGCTTTGAGGAAAGAACAGGTCAAACAAGCAGCAGACTTACACTAATATTTTATAAAATCATATGACTGTGTACTAAATAGCTGGGCATGTGTTTGAAGTCTAAAATTCAAAAGAATATCATGAATTATCTAACGTCTAAAGTTTGCTGCTTTTAAAATGAAGACATTTTTCCTATATTCTAAGGAGTATTTTAGTTTCACATGAAATCCCTTACTCTCAAAAGGGTTGAAATACCCAACTATGAAGTTTACAGCTCTAAACAAACCCCATCTATGTTAGTCACGAGGCTCTCACCTTAGGGAACAGTGAGATGGGGAGAGGACAGGGCTCATTCCTGCATAACTCAGATTTTGGAGTGCTGACAAGTCTACCAGGGAGGAAGATAGGAAAGAAAGAAAGACAGCAGCAGATGTTGCTGCACAATAACAGAAAAGAGCATCCCTGGAGTCTAGAGTGGAGATTCAATCCCAACAGTGAGCACAGGAAAGAGAGAGCAAGTATGGGGTCCATGGAAGAAGGTCTGGAGGCAGTGATAAGAGGGCAGGAACCAATTATAACTCAGAAAAGGTAAACTGAAAGCAATGAATACTGAAATGCAGTCTGATCTATTAATTGCATCACCAGCTAGCTAGCTACTGAAAAATCTCACCAGTAATTGCCCTTTTTTGTCACGGAAAGCATGCCCAACTTTACCAGGCTGCATCAAGAACCCAGTTCTTTTTGGGATTGGGCAGGTAGAATTGATACCATAATAGGGTGAAAAGCTACATATTCCCAGCCATGATCCTTTGTTATAGCAAATATCTGGTATCAATGTGAGTAGTACAAGGTGTGTCTTTTTCTTTTCATTCATGTTAGAGACAGACAAAATGGCACACAGAAGCGCACGCGAGCACACACACACACACACACACACACACACACACATCCTTGCCTTGGGTAGCTCTTTCAATAGTGCATAGTTAGCAATACCTGAGAGAGAGAGAGAGAGAATAAAAGGGAAGGAAAACTCATAGTCAATAAAAAACTTTATTCTAGGCAAAAGTACCAGACCACCAGGACTGATGTGCAGACAGTGCCAGACCCAGCAGTTCAAGAGAGCACTACTGAGGCCTCAGGAACAGAGGGGATGGTTTTGTACCTCTAGGGAGTCTCAGTGCCACCTACGAAGCTAGAAGCATTGCCAACTACACGTTGTTTTAGAATGCCCTTTGGGAGTCAGGTATGGTGGCTCACTCCTCTCAAAAAGCTGAGGCAAAAAAAGAGCCCCAAGTTCATGACCAGCCCTGGTTACATAGTGAATACCAGGCTAGTGTGAGCTATAATGTGGAATCCTGCCTCAAAAAAGCCAAAAATTAAATAAATAAGTAAAATGCCACATTATCAACAAAAATAGGATACAGGGAAAATAATTTAATGTGAGAAATTAGATGAAGAAGGAAACCTAGATTTACTAGGAAAGGGATTACTATTCAGTGAAGAACGTTTCATCATTTCTCTACATAATTGATTTCCCTCAACAGGCTTCAAAGGGCAGTGAAGACTTGACATCTTGTCTGTTTTTTTCAGCAATCTGAAGTATAATGCTGTGGGTTTATTATTCTCATAATAAAGACTAAAACTTGGAAGCCTGATACCAGTATGAATGGCAGAAGATCTATTTTATATATTTTCACAGTGGGAAAAGCCTTTGCATAGCAACAGATTTTCCCGTGGTGAATTCTTTCAAAATTAAATTTATGGACCATTCATAGATTCCAGTGGTGGGGTCACCATCCTGTCTGAGCAGATCATATGACTTTAGGAATTCAGACACAAACCTTCCTGCTGGGGCTTTCATTATGTAACTGGAAAGTTTCACCATTAAATATTTAAATATCAGTGTATTTGTTTGGATTTGTAACTTCATTTCAAATTATTTGATGGTAATAATATTGTTTCAAGTACAGAAAGATAGAAATGCTTCTTAAAATTTTTGGAATGAAAAGCCAAAGCCACTTTGTCTACTTACCAAAAGGGATTGCCATTTGGTATGAGCTGTGGGTTTCCTGCCTCCAAGTGATCTAAGTGGAGTAGAAAACAAATAAAATTACCCAGAACTGCCAGGAAGGGAAGCAGTCCTTGCTGTTTGCTGAACTTCAGATTTTCTGCAAACAGCACTATTTCTTCAGCAGGAGACTTAATATCCCCACATTGGGTCTGCCCTACCTACTTCAAATAAGGGATCCAAGGGGAATTAGAAATGTTTTCAAAGCTGTTCTAAGAAGCAGAAGCATCGTATAGAAACTCCTTTGCCCCCCCCCCCCCGGCTTGCTGACTGATGTGGATCCTGCTGCTAGCTGTGGTTCTGCTGGCAGCTCAGTAACCTGTTCCTGGTCCTGAGCCACTTGCCCTTGGATTGTCTTCTGTCTGGGTTTTTATGAGAAGACGTCTTGACTCTAGGTGAAGTAAGACGTGAATGAGGGTGTTAGCATGTGGTGTTACTATGCCATCATTATAATCATCTGAACAAAAAGCCTGACTCTTAAATTTAGTTTTTAAGAGCAGTTCTGAACACAGAGGACACCGGTTCTCCTGAATGTCTTTTGGAACTGTCTGTCTCCTGGACTCTGTGCTGACAAAACTGTCTCTGGAACTCTGTGTCTGGACTGTGCCCTCAAGTCTGGCCCCACCCATCATTTTATTCAAACTGGTTTCTCCAGCTTCAATTGGGGAAGTACAAGCCTGGCTCCACCCTTATCTTAACAGACCATTTGCCTTTTTATCCCTAGTTCTAGAATATCTCATTCATCTAAGGTCACCATCCTTCTTTATCTTCATTGTGTGCAATAGAGATGGTGTGCCTACTTTCCGTACTTTGTTCATTCTCAAGCACACCCACATTCATTCATTCATTCATCCATTCATTCATTCATTCATTATCTTTTCGGATGGATTACCAAAGTGAGGTTCCCAGGAAACAAAATCAGGTGCTCAGGTCAAAAGACACAAGAACACATGGTTTTGCTGAGTTTAATTAAAATTCATTAGTTCAGATTATGTCCATTTTATAAGTCATTCTTACATTCAGTTTTCAGTGGAAGAAAACAGACCTCTCCCACATGTCAGCAGAGTTCTTTGTGTATGTGTACATTCATTTGTATGTGGGTAAATGTGTGTACATGTGTGTAGAGGTCAGAGAGCAGCTCCAGGTATCCTTTTTTGGGTATCATCCATGTTGTTTTCTTAGATAAGGTCTGATCGTTGGCATAGAATGCACCACATAAGCTAGGATGGCTATTAGAGACTGCTTTTGCTTCCCCAGCACTGAAGTTACATGTGTAACAACACTGGGCTTTTATAACATGGGCTCTGGGGATTGCATTAAAGTTCTACTTGCACAACAAGCTCAGTACAAACTGAGCTCTCTCCCCACCAGGGCCCAGCTCCGTACTTGAAAACACAAACAAACAAAAACAACAATGCTATTTTTTCTCCTATGAGCTTCATTCACCTTCCTGAGTAACCAAGGATACAGCAGTATTCTGTTGAGAGGAACTGCTGCTCTTGATCCCTTCCTGCCCAGCTTTCCCCTTCTGTTAACTTTTCGAATGGTGCATCACATCTCCATCAGGGGTGCCAGCAAGCTGAGACCCTGGCAGAAGATGTGTGGGAAAGAGTGGTCAGGGGAACCAGAAGTACTTTTATGAGCTCACTCAGACCCTCTGCTTCCTGGGTTGTGGGGCTGATGTTCTTCAGGGACTCCACTCCTCCTTTAGAAACTCAGTAATTGGAAAGTGGGAGATGATTCACAAATGGACGTATTGCTTTGGAGAGTTCAGAATACATTAGTAGGAGCTTGATCTTTCATGTTTGATGAGGTGCTTTGTGTAGTGGAGGTGCTCCAGGGACCAGACAAAGGAGAGTGCCCAGTATCCCTCTCTTAGCAGCTTCCCTGATCTACTCAAAGGAGGCTGCATGGTTTATTATCACAAGTATTTCAGGCTCTCAGAACAAGCCAATTTTGAATTTATAAGTTTCAAGATCTTTGAAAGCCATACAGAACAAAGTAATTTCCTTCACCATTCTCTCAGCTCTCAACTTGGGTTTTCCTGTCTGCTCAAACTTAGCAATGGGATCTTTATGATTTCCCTAAACAGATTCTTCATCCTATGGCTAATTTAATTAATGATAATAGTTTGAGATCACTATTGACATTAATTCCCCAATTATAGTCTGAGATCAATGTAGAGTCAGTGGCTTAGCTATCTATCTATCATCTATCTATCTATCTATCTATCTATCTATCTATCATCTATCTATCTATCATCTATCTATCTATCTATTTAATTTATTCATCTGTTAGATTTTTGGTCTTTTTGAGACAGGGTCTCCCTGTAACCCCAGCTGGCCTGGAACTCACTATGTAGACCAGGCTGGCCTTGAACTCACAGAGATCTGCCTTTATCTGTGTCATTAATATTTACTGTCTGGGGCAATAGAACATATGCAGTCTGCAGGGGCCACGTGCAGCCTTAGATTCAATATCTCTGTTCCCAAGACAACAATGTTGGAACTTCTTGTAGCTAACACACAGAAGTAAGTGTACCTAATTTAAGATTAGAAGGAAATTCTTCTGAAAAAGAAAGTGTGCTGAGTATTTCACTGTGTGACCATACTTTGAAAGATATTCATGCCTTTCAAAAACTTCCTCGGAGGTGTTAGAATTGACTTCTATCAATGTGATCCTGTCTTCGAGATGATACTGTGTTAAAGAAGTATGCACAAGGCCACGGGTTCCATTCCCAATACTGCATAAACAGGATATGTAATCCCAGCACTCAGGAAGTGGAGGGAGGAGGATCAGAAGTTCAAGCTCATCCTTGGCTACATAGTAAGTCTGAACTCTGGCTGGGCTATGTATCTTTTTAATGTGTTTTCTATCTTCATCTGTAACTACATAAGTTTATTTGAAAAGACAAGACTATATAGCTGGTTCGTTTTTTTGTTTGATCATTTGGAAACAAAGATGGCCCACATAATAAATTCACAAAGTGAGTAACAGACATAACATGCATTACATATGGAAGAGTCATAGGAAGTGTGAAAATGAGATGGAGAAAGCACTTTGGAACAGGTTGTCTGCTGACATAAAGGGTACTTTAGGAAAACGCAGGGAAACAGAGTGGGCCACGCAGGATTTCAGCAGGAAGATGTCAATATATACATGGCAAGAGTATAAGTAATGGAATCAACCAATCTTCCTTCCTTCCTTCTTTCCTTCTTTCCTTCTTTCTTTCCTTCCTTCCCTCCTTCCTTCCTCCCTCTCTCCCTCCCTCCTCCCTCCTTCCCTCCCTCCCTCCCTTCCTCCTTCCTTCCTTCCTTCCCTCCTTCCCTCCTTCTCTCCTTCCCTCCTTCTTTCTTTGGTTTTCTTATATCTCTGTTGTTGGTTCTAGGAACAGAATGCAAGACACCTTCAGATTAGGCAAGTGCTCTATCACTGAATTAGATCCTCAGGCCCGACGTTTTATTTCTTACAGAAGTAATTTGCTTAATTATTTAACAACTGTCAAATGTTATAGACATGGGTTTAAGTTCGGAAGACACTTGCTGAAGTTTCCAGATTCTCATGCCTTTCTATAATGAATTGTGCAGAGACGCAAGAGTAATTACAGGAAAGGTGATCATTTATTAAAGGACAGAGAGAATCAACTTAGAAGTGCACCAGACCTGGAGCAGGGTTCAGCTATAATAGAGAAAGGGGTGGGCTCCTCGTGACCTTTGATGGGTCATATACATACTATGCCAGAAACCAGAAGGCTACCAGTCTTCCTGTGCTGCCTTCTTTCATGATAGTCTTCTGCCACACAATTGGGTGCTGCCTGAAGGGAGCCTTGGCAAAGGTGCTCTTCAGAAGAGGGAAACAGAGGATAAACTCCAATTATCAAGAACATTCTCTCAAAAGTCTGAGTCAGATGCAGGTCAGTTAAGTCTCCTGTGCAGGCTGAGGACATGGTGGAGAAAGAAAGGAGGTAGTCTGGAAGAACTGGGAAGCTCAACTCTGTAGATCAAAGAGGGAATTAACAGCTCTGGAGGTGAACTCCAGCTCAGGCAGAACTCAGACCCAAGGTCTCTCCCTAAGTCAAGGAGGGATTTATCAACCCTGAGTCTACCATAGAGAGCAGCCCAGAGGGGTGGAACTGGGGCTCAAACAGAGCTCCATGCAAGGCACAGGCCAGGCACTGGCCCTTGCTCAGTCTTCCTGAAAGCAGCTATCTCAGTGTTTCAGTCTTGTTTGTGTGACAAAAAATCTCTTGGTGTCCAGGGTCGTGACCTTCAGGGGGCAGCAGTTCACCAGTATTCACTGGAGAGGAGAAAGGCTCCCAGGGCTGCAATTAGAATAAAATGTGTGGAGGGTTTTACACAGGTCATCCAAAGAGTGACTTTTCGTCCAGAGGCATCAGGGCCAGTCTCTCTAAGGCTGGCTTTTTCACTCTGACAACACCGCAAGGCCTGAATGAAGAAAGGAAAGTTTAACTGGGCTGTGAGGAAGGGTGCTACTTCAGGAGCTTAAAATTCTTCAGCACTGTTTTTTTCTCTTCTCCCCAAAAGGAAACAATGGGCTTAAGTGTTTAAAAAAATGTGCTGACCTCTGTCCTAATATGGAAATGAGCTGATTGGAGGGCCCCAGCCCTGAGGCATTGCCAGCTCGGCTGGGGGAGGAAACTTTCCCAGAGACGGAGCTGGGCCCCTTCTCTAGGCTGGGTCAGTTCAAGGTGACTGCCACGTCCTCACCCCTCCCATACCTCAGCTGAAGGCCGACTTCTTGGGTCTGGTTGAAGGGAGCTCTACAGAGGGGTTTCCAGCCAAGAGTCACTGGCTCCGACCCAGCAAAAAAGTATTTCCTGACTTCTTATTCTCAAGCTAAGGTCAGGAGGTTTTCCAGTGGCTTCCACTCACTCAGTGTGCATAACAACTGAATAAACGGGGGTTCTTGTTCAGCGTGTGGATGTAGTGTCTTAGGCAGCAGAGAAGCAGAGCTGTCTGGGCACTGGGGAGTAGGGGAATGGCTGAAACTTGGTCTTGGTTTTTGTTGTTTACTTTTGAGGCATTGAGTCCCAAGTAGCCCAGACTGACTTCAACTCTGGAGCTGAGGCTGACCTTGAACTTCTGATCCTCCTACCATCACCTTCTGAGTGCTAGGATTGCAGGTGTGTGTCACCTCAGGCTTGATTTATGCAGCGTTGGACATGGAATCCAGGGCTTCACGCATGCTAGGCAAGTTTGCCTCCAAGTCAATCACGTCAGCCTCTTTCTCTAGGAATAGATGTACAAGATCTGTTTTATAAATGCAGGAGACTAAATGGGAGAGCCTCATGGACGCCTCAGGTGTGCTTTGGTAACCCACAATGCTAATTTGCTGCAAGTGGGAAGAGTTGAAGGCATAGGGCTGAGGGTAAAGGTGCTGTCTACCTTCGTTTCTTGATTCTACTGTCATGACAGGTAGATTTGTGGCATTAAAATTAGAATTATCTTCAAACTTTTACTATATAATACAGATCTGGAATTGTGTTTTGTGTCTGATGTGATCCCTCATTTTCAGTAGGATTGGTTCTAGGACTTTGCAGCTATCCAAATTGCAAGGATGCTCTCATATGGCCTAGACATCATACAAATAACAGCATGTGATTATGTATTTTTTTATATAAACAGACGGTATCCACATAGTTTATTTCTCACAGTTCTCTTGACAAATGAACATTATTCAAGAACATGCTGTATATACAGATAAGAAGAAGCATACAAAGTATTTAAATGGTGCACAACAAAATCCAGCAATATGAAAGCGTGCTTGTGAACTCCTGCTCAATGTGCAGACTAAATTTAATCATTTGTTTGAACAGTAATAAAGATACAATCTTTTATGGATCTTATGCAGACTACAAAAGAAGGAATTTATCACCATATATACAATTTCTATTCTATTAGACAGCTTTCTTTGAGACGTACTAACTCCAAACAAAGAGGCAGAAGGCTGTGTGTTTTAAAGGGATTAATGTTGTGAATTAGAGAGTTTACTCAGTTACTGTCACTGGCACTTTTCACAATAGTTTGTATGCATCACATGATAATATTATATAACATTACATTTAAAAAATATATCTGAGTAGCATTTATAACATTCGCACACCCTGAGTTGGCTTCACTGGCAAGGATAGTTCATCGTGGTTAAAAGCTTAGGGAGCCTTACTGTCTTGAATACCATCAATAAAGTTCACTGCGCCCCAGAAAAAAAGTTAAATATCAATATGGCTAAGCAGCTCTAATCTACTAGAGACCATGGATGACCACCACAGGGATGGTCATATATACTAGAAGCAAACATTGGTTAAAATTTTTCCTAAAGAAGTCAGCTTCTGTGCTGATAATTAATTCCACAAAACTGAAAGCTACTGAACTATTTCAATATAATAAATACTTTGTCTTCTCATTATCATATTTGTGACCAAGTTCTTTGAAACCTTTCCTCTCATTTTGATGTGTTCTCTTGTTTGCATCTTACCCAGTTAAGTTCATGGGAAACCTTCTGCTCATCAGAGATACTCAGCAGCTGAACAGCGATCTAGAGCTATGTGGTGCAGCACTGAGCTTGGCAACAACACTCCCGAGGGCTCACATGCTATGAGTGTCCAAACTGCATATCATCAGTCATGATACTGTTGCTATGTGCTGGAGAGGACTAGTGCTGATGCTCTCTTCCATGTCATCTGTTGGCTGGAAAGTAGTTTGGGTCAAGGTAATTATAACTGGTACCCTGGGACACACAGTAGTCTCTGACTTACTCGTAGGTTCTAATTGGTGAGCTTCCTTAGGAGTATCTGTTTCATGTAGGCAGTCTGAACAAAAGTCACAGAAATCCAAAGACATTTCTGAAGGGCAATCCTGGCAGTGCCACTGGATACCCTGGATAGATTCTGTGCCACAGTTATCACACTTAAAGCCTGCATGTTTAAAAACCCACTTTTTTCTTGTACCTGCCAGTTTCTGCTTTTTGAACTTTTTAAACTGTAATAGGTCTTTATATTCAGGTAAATTCCCATACTTGACAGGAATACTTTCTACATATGAAGGCTCTTCAACAGTGGTTTTCAAGGGTCTGTGAAGAAAAGACCAGTTGTGATCTTCATCCATGTATGTACACTAGTGGTTCATGTGAAGTCATAAAAGGAGATTTAAAGAGATGCTTGTTAAATGGGTGCTGCCCTCTGCTTATTTAGGACTTTTTGGAGTAGATATATGTTTGGTGTTCTGCCTGGAACTGTACTGTCACCTTCAATCAGATTTATGAAATAATGCTGCATGTGACTGCCTGTGACTGACAACCTGGTTGCCCAGTTCATCCACAATCTGCCAAGGTTGAGATTTTAGTTCTGCAGGAAGGTACTTCAGGAGTAGCTGTTCAAGTTTTTTCTGCTCTTCAACAGTCCATAGCTGATTAAATGCTTCAGGATTGGTATCACCATAGGTGAGCTCTTAACATCTGAGGGTGATTTTAAGAACTTTCTGGACCATCACTCAGAGGCAACATGGAATACGAAAGAGATGCTCCATCCTTCTTAGCATCTAAAGAACTTTTTGGCCTGGCAGGAAAACCTACTTTATCAAAAGCTAACTTAGCTCTCATAGTATGTCTTTTGCGATTTTAAAATTCTCTTTCAAAGTGCCCAAGGCTATTGGTATATTGGTCCCACACAATCTCAGGCAACTGAATAACTCTCGACAGCTACGAGAGGGCTATATCAGTCTTCTGGGTTTTTTTTCCACAAATCGAATAGGATTTCTTTAGTGCTTCTGTCTAGCATTTGCATGAACGTTCCAGGTTTTGGACTGCTTGAGAATGCTGTGCCTGAAGTAGAGCAATGGTCAGTAGTAGACTCTGATAACTGAAAGAGTTTCGTAAGACATATAACTGGGAATAAATGAGGTCTTCTTGAATTATGACCTACTTTTTGTTGTGTTTCAGTGCCACGTGATCTGATTCAAAGCAACAAACATGGCATCATCTTCCTCTTCTGCAATGTGTTTACTGACACTCTCTTTGGCAGATGGCAAATGTCAAATATTCATTCTTGCCTCTGAGTTCCATAGTCCTCCACTTCCATAGTTTTGGGAATCATGACATATGACTTCTTCATTTTGAAACCTTTCTACAGGATTTGTGGGAGACTTACAGTATCACTAACAGCTGTATTTGTTTCATTGGGACTAAGATTGTTCTCAAACTGTCCATTTTCTCTGCAAAGAGACCAGTGCTTTGTGGGGCTACCTCTGGCTTCCCTTGGCGGTGAAGACCTCTGGGTATAGCGATGTTCTTGAGATGCTGATAAAGACATCATCTGAGCTACAGCACAGTCTGGAACAGATGGTGCCTCTGGTTCTCCAGAGACTGGCATTCTTTCAGGCTCTGTGTTCAGGGCCTTGCTGGTATTGTCATTACACTGTTCTTTGGAAGAAATGCTATTTCCCACCACATCTCCTTCCTCCTCAGAATCTCTTCAAGAGGACTGGATTTCAGCAATGGGGCCTGAAGCTGGCTCAGCAGCTTAAGATGTTCCATTGGCAGGTGTGCAGTTACTACTTTGAGGTCCTCCAACTTGACCTGTACTTTTGATCTATGGTGGGTAGCATGCGTCTGTGTGTATGAAGCAGGTAGAGTCCCACATAGACAGGAATGCATTGACATTCCTAAACTGAACTGTACGATGGCTGAGAAAAATATACACTTAAAAAGTGCTGATAACTGAATATCCATTTCAGAAAACAGAGTACAGCCATGGGCTCCTCATCTGCAGATTTAGCTAAGGCATGTTATGATTTATATAACTGCCCCTCTCCCTACTATCAAGGAACACCGAAGTTTGGGTTTCTGAATTCCCATTTCTGAGCCAATGATTCTACCCGCAGCACATAGGAATCAGTGCTATCTTGTTTAGTGTTCCTGTCAAACCGACAGTCATTATAGTTCATAACAGCAGAATCATTGTCATCAATACCATTGATTGCCAAATAGCCTATGATTTCTTCAACTACGGCAGGTAAGTGGCCCTTCCTTACTGATAGTCACCTTTTAAATTTCCTTTTCTTACAGTTATCCAATATGAGACATTGACAAGCTCGTTTGGTCCCTTCACACTCTGATGCACTGTCCACTACAGTCATCCATTCTCCTGACCCCTTGTCTGCGTTTACAAGTGACTCTTCTTCTGAACTGTTTGATGCTTTGGATTTAATCCTTTTGAAATTGGTGACACAGTTCTGTTTGCCTTCTCTCACAATTTTCTATGATCTGCCTTTCTTCTGAAAAAGAAAACCTTTTCCTAGGGGTTTCCCATGATTCTCAAGGACTTTGCTATTTTAAATCAGAAGTTCTACCATTATTATTTCCTTTCTGAATTTGCACAGGCTCTGGTCTCTTCTTTGCTGATTTTGATCAGAGATTTCTTCTGAGTGAGGAATGCTACGGGTCCTTAAAGTTCTATCACAAAAAGATTCATTCAAGCTGTTTAACCCCACTGTTGATCTTATAACAGGAGTAGATATGGAAACAGCCATACTGTGGCAAGCCCCTACCACATGGTCATCATGATCCACTCATTGGGAAACCTGGTCAACCAAAGATCTATCATTGTGGAAATATTATCTCTTCCAGATATCCTAAAGGGGACGGAGCTATGATTGAGAACACAGCTGAAGCATCAGGGCTTCAGGCACTCAGCGTCAGGCATGGAGAATAGTAGAGCCTTCTAAATTCCTCTAAGTGTTTGACCTAGAACTTGATCCCCAAGCATTTGCATTTGTGTGTCATCGCTGTTACTGTCCATGTTACAGTGAGACTTCAGGTAATTATTTATATAGCTGAACTAGCACAGCTTGGTACCTGAGAGCAAGGCAGGGAGTGGGAGATGATAATATCCTAGGCTGTATGACTTTGACCTTATTTTTAAGCTTCTGGGAGCCCTTCTTTCTTCATCTCCCATGCCAGGGTCGGCCACTGTGGGCCACTCAGGGAGGTGCTGAGAATGGCTGCCCTCCGAGGTCACCTGTGTGTGACAGCTGCCGGTGCCTGCCACAATACTTCCTTGAGCACTCGCAGCCACAGGAAACTCCACAGCAGTGCCGTGGCACTTCCAGGTGGGTCCTGGCTCCCCCACAATTCTTGATCACTTATAATGCCTAATGTACTCTAAGTGTTGTCTGATTAGACATAATAGTCAACTATTCAGGGAATAATAACAGGAAAACCTAGACTGCACATTCAGTATAGATGCATTTTCAGTCACAGTTGGCCAAATCTTCAGATGAGGAGCCCATGACTGTACTCTGTTTTCTGAAATGGCTATTCAGTTATCAGCACATTTTTCTCAGCCATTATTATGTTCAGGTTAGGAATGTCAGTGCATTCCCTTCTACACGAGACTCTACCTCCTTCATACACACAGATACACATTACCCACCAAAAAAGACTCTACCTGCTCCTGTACAGACAGATACTAATGACCACCTTCATGTAGACACACACCACCTGTCAGCTCCAGACAGAGAGATGCTCACTGCCCGGCAACAGCAGCACAGAGACTCTATCTGCTTCCATAGAGACAGAAACATACTGCTCACCAACAACAGACAGGACACACACTACACTACCCACAACCAACAACATAAATACTCTATCTGCTTCCATACACAGCATGTTAAGAAAGTACCAAAATCAAAAGAATAAAGGAGAAAGAATGAAAACCTGCTGATAATCTCAATGCAATTTTATTTTAATCAATAACACATTTTTGAGAAAATCATTCTTGAGAATTTAGTTCTGAGTCTTCCAGCCTGTGGTTATAGTCTCCATCTTGATTAAAGTAGGTCTTATTCAATGCTCTTTAATGAAGTTTTATGGTATTTTCTGTGGAAGTCTTATGTATAAATTATCGCCTTCTTTGTGCTGGTTTTATAAAAGTCTTATGCTTTCTCTTGGTTTGCTGATATATAGAATTGGGATTGATTTTGGTTTCTTCAACAAGCTTGCTAAAATTCATAATTAATCATTCAATTTAGTAGTAAACTGTAATATGTAATTCAAATTTATTAATACTACAATAGTTATGCTGGATAGCCTCTTACCCATTTCTTGTCTTTTTTCTTCTACGTTGTTCTTACTTTGCTTCTGGGCTACAGTATCAATTGTAATTTGTAGTTGACTGTTCATGGACTTATGGGCACAAAGCTGTCTTAATTCAGCACCCCCAAAAGACTTGTCATGGATTGCAGATATATAAGATGTTAATTATATGAGTTTTTGATATGTCTTATTGGAAGAAGAAAACTTGTGTGCTAAGAAGTTCCCTTTGTTTTGTTCTGTTACCATTTAGGGAGTTTTTATTTTGTTAGAAGACTTTTGTATCTATTGAGATAATTTTATTATTATTACTTGTTTTTGAGACAAGCTCTCACTCTTTAGCCAGGGCTGACCTGGAATTTGCTATGTAGATCAGGCTGGCCTAGAACCCACAGAGGTCCTCTTGCCTCTGCCTCCCATGAGTACTAGTGACATGTTTGGAAATGTTATTATTTTAAAATCATAAATGTTTGTGTCTCTGTGTATGTGGTACATTATGTGTGCACATGTGTGTGCACGCATGCACAAGTGCACATGTGTCTAAAGACCACAGGTTGACATCAGGCATCTTCTTCAATTGCTCTCCTCTTTATTTTTATTTAAAGAATGTTTTATGTATTGTTTTTATTTAATATGTATGAGTGTATTGCCTGTGTGTATGTAAGTGCACGGATGTCATGCAGTGCCCATGGAGGTCAGAGAGGGCGTTGGATCACCTGGAACTGGAGTTACATATGGTTGTTAGCCACCACTTGGGTGTTGGGAATTTAATCTGGGTCCTCTGCAAGTGCAGCCAGTGCTCTTAACTGCTGAACCATCTCTCCACCTTCCTTCACTTTACTTTTTGAGACATGATATCTCACTGAACTGAGTATTTTCCACTTTGGCTAGATTGGCAGCTAGTGAACCCCAAGGATCCTCCTGTGTCTGCCTCTCCAGTGCTGGGATTATAGGTATACAGTACAATGCCCAGGTTTTTAATGGGTGCAAGGGATCCAAAGTCATGTCCTCATGCTTACATAACAAGCACTTTACCCACTCAGCAAACACTTTTTATTTGCAAAATAAATTTTAAATACTTTAAAATGACAATTATATATTATTTTAATATGAAAAAAACCAACATTCCTAGGGTAACTGACTTGGGAATAATTTATTGCGCCTCCTAGGGTAACTGACTTAGACATGATATATTTCCTTTTTGCGCGTTGCTAGATTGTTTTCTAAACTTACATGGAAACTTCTTCCCATTTATATCCGTGGATGACAAAGAATTGTCTTTCTTCCCCTTTTGCTGTACATGCATTTTAGGTCATAGGGTTGTAAAGTCCTCAGAAAATGACTAGAATATTTCTTTTTCTCCTTTTGGAGACTGTGTTAGATTGAGTTCATCCCTACGTTCTTTATAAATCTGGTTAAATCAGCTGGGCTGGGAGATCCCTCTGAGGAACACTCCCAAGCAGCATGCACACACCTTCTTCAATGGTTTTGGGACTAAGCAGAGTTTCTATTTTTTCTTGGATTAGTTTTGCTATGCCGTGTTTTTCCTTTTCAAGGACTATTTTGATTTGGTATGCATTGTGAGATGTTGGCATGACTCTTCCCTGACAGCCCATCAGAATCTCCCAGGCTTCAGTTAGCTCTTCCCATATTGCTTATTAGCCTTCATCTCTTTTCTTTCAACAATGCTTTGAAAGGTATTTCAGCTTTATTCATCTTTTCAGAAAGACATCTCTTCACTTCTTTGATATTTCCTATTAATCAAACATCTTCAGCTCATTGCTATCTGTTGTACCTTTGATATTTCATGTCTTTGATGTGTTTCCTAATCTTCACTCATATGGGAAGGTTGCCAGCTTTCTTTTGTAATTGATTTCCAGTGCAATTAAATCGTGTTCCTAAATCATGTTCCTAGAATGTACCCTATATTATTCCAATTTGAAATTTGCTCAGGGTTGATGTACAATGCAGGGTTTCAGTTAGTTTATGTTCTCAGCCTATGTTCAAGAAGAATGCATGTTCTGCAGTTCTTGGATATAGAAATCTGTTATTCTTTTATATAAGAACTTGTAAGTAATGCTTGCTAAAGATACTACTTTGATTTCCCTTTGATTATGTTTATTTCCTAGAAAATTACTGATAGAAATATGAGAACATTTTCCACTTTGTTTGGTCTATTTATCCTTATACAAAATTTTTATTTACATATATTGAGGTTCTAGGGTTTCTTTAAAAAATTATTTTTATTTATGTGTATGAGTGTTTGACTGTGTGTATGTAAGTGTATCACTTCTTGCCTGGTGCCTACAGAGGCCAGAAGATGGTGACAGACATCCTGGAACCAGACTTACAGATAGTAGTGAATGTTGAGAACCCAACCTGAGTCCTCTGTAAGAGCAGCAAGTTTTCTTAACCACTAAGTCATCTTTCCAGCCCCAAGGTTCTATTTGTAGAAGCATAAAATATTTTCTTAAGCTATTTTATCTTTGAAAATGTCCCACGTTTCTTCTAGAAACAAGTTTTTAAACTGTTTTTTTGCATACTGGGGACGATACCTAAGGTCTTATGTATACCTGACACATGCTGAACTACTGAGCTGCTGCCCTTGTGCCCCACCCTTTTCTTTCTTTCATTTTGTGATATGATCTTGCTAAATCCCTCAGACTAGCTCTGAACTGGTTATGTAGCCCAGGAGGAGGAGAACTCATCTGGCCTCAGCCTCTTAAGTAGTTGAGATTACCAGGCTGGCACCACCAGGCTTGGCATATGCTGTTATTTAATTTCGAATCATTATTTTTGAGTCCACTTTTCTGGGGTTTTTTTGTGACGTTGATAAGAGAAGGTAGACTTTTAAAAAATTTTGGAAAATAATGTTTGCTCTTAAACTAAAGAATTAATGAATTAATTTGCAGTTTTATTATACTGAGTTTTTAAGTGACCATTTCATAATTTCTATCTTACTTGCTCAAAATTAAAATGATTTCTGTATTTTAATATTTTATTTGAATTTAACCATTATATATTTTTTAATATTTTATTTATTATTTGTATGTATATGAATGTATTGCCTGCGTGTATGTTAGTGCACCCGTGTTGTGCAATGCCACGGAGGTCAGAAGAGGCTTCAGATTCCCCTAGGACTGAAGCACCACCATGTGGGTGCTGGGAATCAAACCCAGGTCCTCTGCAAGAGCAGTCAGTGTTCCTAACTGCTAAGCCATCTGCCCAGCCCCAATTTTAACCACTTTAAACCATTCCATGTTTGTGTTCATATTTTTGTATTTAATTTAATTTTTCAATACATGTTAGAATAATTTCAATCTTTATTAAAATTCAGTGGTAATAATGTCACTATTCTCTTGAACCAAAACTTGAATTTTAGAACTCTTTGAAATTCTGCTAATCCTTGGGGCTGGAGAGATGGCTCAGTGTTTAAGAGCATTGGCTGCACTTGCAGAAAATCTGGGTTTGAATCCCAGACCCACATGGTAGCTAACAACCATCCATAACTCCAGTTCCAGGGGATCCAACACCCTCTTCTGTCATCAGCGGGCATTGCACAACATGGGTGCACTTACATACATGCAGGTATAACAATTGTACAAACAAGATATTTTTAAAAAATATGTTAATCCTTCTTCATTTTGATTTTATATTAATTGTTTATTTCTTTTCTTTCTTTCCTGTTGTTGATCTCAGGTTCTTATTGCTTTTGATAGAGACAAAATCTTGTTCAGATTTAACCACCTGTCTGTCAATCTCTTTCTCTCTGTTCCTTATGTATCTGATCTTTTCATCTGAGATTCTTTCTGTTCTGCAAGGATAGCAAAACATATGAGCAAGCACTTTGTCCAAACCAATGCACTCCCTCCTTGTTCACTAATAAAAATTGCAGAGTTTTAGTATCTACCTCTGTCCTCTATATACAATATATATGCATTCATAAAAGAAAAGGCAGGAGACAAAATGCCCTATGGAAAATTGTCTCTGAGAGATGATTATGGGAAATTTCTTAAGGTTTGAAATTTTCTGTGAAATCTGAAGTTATGAAATATTCATCTTAAAAGCAGTTGTTTGGGGCTGGAAAGATGGCTCAGTACTTAAGAGCCCTGACTGTTCTTCCAGAGGTCCAGGATTTTGTTTCCAACACACATGGGGAGATTAAAAACCATCCATAATTCCTGCTCCAGGGAATCAAATGCCCACTTCTGGCCTCCATGGGCATTGCACGGTACAGGTGCACTTACATACATGCAGGCAAAACATTCATGCATGTAAAATAAAAACAAATACATCTAAAATATTTTAAAATTAGTAAGATAAGCACAGTTTTTCATGTAAACCTCACACACCTGATTTTACAAAGAAAACTGAGTGTTAAGTTTGGCGATAATGATATTAAGTAATGTACTTCACAGAAATTTACAATTTGTCCAAATGTATAAGTATATAAATATATGAGAAATATATAAAATTAAGAATAATATTTTATTATACAAAGTCTTGGCTTCAGAGTTGAGAGTAGAGCTCAGTGACAGAGCCCTTGCTTAATCTATTCAAGGACCTGTGTTTCATTCTCAGTACAACAAACAAGCAAACAACAATGTTCCATCAAAAATAGAGATGTAAGCACATATTTATGGAATCTTTAAGAAGTTTCATTGGAAATCAGTGATACTGTTTAGTTTGAAACTATAGTATTCATATATATATATGTGTGTGTATGTATATGTATATAGATATACACGCATGTATAAACTGCCATATATTTTTAAATGCATGTGAAAATATACAATTATATAACTAACAAAGAGCATACTTATATAATCATATTTTGTGTGTTAGTCCGTGTATTGATTTCACTAGTTTATGTGGAAGGTTTAATCAAAATGAGTATCCAATGATCCATATTTTTCTTTTTTTTTTAGAATATTTTTATTTTTCAAAAGAGAGGCAATTTTTAACACAATATTTTCCAGAAATAACTTGAAGTAGGTTACATGAAAATATACATGTAATTACATTTAAGAGGAGAAAAATAGGAATAAGCAATCAAAGACCCATAGATTTGCCAACATGGGGTCAAATTTGGTGGAATAATGAAGGTTTCCATTAGCTCTGTTCTTTTGTTTTATTTTATTTTTTTGAAAATCATAACGAGCTTATTGGGCTTGGTAACAGTATAGGATAAGGGTTTGTTTACAGGAGAGTGGACTCAACCCCATTTACAGCTACTATAGAAATTCCACATTCAAATATAGGTGCTGAGACTTCCCCACAGCCTCACAAAATGGCAAGAGAGGTGCCTTATGGTATTCTTGGCTTGCATACCCTTAACCCCTCCCCTTCATGCAGCTAAGTTCAACTGATTGGGAGGGAGAGGTAACTGACACCCCCTCAACTCTTTGACATGCATGGGAAGGAGGTGTGTCTATAGCTCGCTGGCATAGTGGTCAGAGGATGCTTCCAGGAAACACTCCACCCCTTCCTCTGGCTCTTATATTCTTTCTGCCAACCTCTTCCACAGAAGTCCCTGAGCCTTGGAGGGGGTGATAGGTGTGGGATGATCTTCCTTCCAATTATGGAAAAGCACTGAATCTTCAGGTCTCTATATCATGTTTTCCATGGGCTGTTGGTCTGTTTCAGTGGGATTCCGTCTATTATAAGGATTTCGTGCTAGGACCACAAATGAGGGAGAGCATACATATTTTGTTTTTCTGAGTCTGTGTTACTTCACTTAGTATAACAGTTTGTAGATCCACCTATTCACCTGTAAATTTTATTAATTCATATTTCTTTACTGCTGAGTAGAACCCCTTGTGTAAATTAATCATACTTTCATTAACCATTCATCAGTTGAGGGGCACTTAGGTTGCTTCCTTTTCTTAGCTATCGGGAAAGAACAGCAACAAACATGGTTGTACAAGTGTCTCTGCAATAGGATGAGTCCTTTGGGTATATGACGAGGAGTGGTAAAATCAGGTCCTATGGTAGGTTCATTTTTAGTTTGTTAAGAGTTCTCCACACTGTTTTCCATAAGGGTTACATGAGTTTTCACTCCCACAAGCAGTAAATGAGCTTTCCCCTTTCTCCACATCCTTACCAGCATTTGGTATCATTTGTTCTCTTGATCTTTGCCAGTCTGACTGGGGAAAGGTGAAACCTTAAGGTAGATTTGATTTGCATTTTCCTAATTACTAATGATGTTGAATGCTTTTTAAGATGTTTCTTAGCCATCTTTATTTCTTCCTTTAAGAATGCTCTGTTCAGACCTTTAGCCCATCTTTTAATTGGGTCATTTGCTTTCTTGCTTGTTTTTTGAGTTCTTTATATATTCTGGATGTTAAACCTCAGTCAGATGTGTCACTGGTGAAGATATTTTTCCCATTCTGTGGGTTTTCTCTTCACTTTCTTGATTATTTCTTTTGCTGTACAGAACCTTTTTAGTTTAATGAGGTCCCACTCATTGATTCTTGACCATGATTTCTAAGTAATTGGTGTTGGATTTAGAAAGTCCTTTTCTATACCTATGTCTTGTAGGTTACTGCCAATGTTTTCTTCTAATAGTTTCAGGGTTTCCAGTTTCACATTGAGGTCTTTGATCCATTTGGAGTTGACATTTGTGCAGGGTGAAAGATAAGGATCTAGTTTTGTTCTTATACACATGGAGATCCAGTTTTGCCCATGCCATTTGTTGAAGATGCTGTAATGCTGTCTTTCCTGCATTGTGTGTTCTTGGCCCCTTTGTCAAATATCAGGTGGCTGAAATTTCATGTACTCAGGTTTGGGACTTTAATGATGTTCCATTGATCTATGTGTGTGTTTTTGTGTCAGTACCACTCTGTTTTTATTAGCATAGCTCTGTAGTACACTTTGAAATCTGGTTTAGTAATTCCCCAGCATTGTTCCTTGTGCTCAGGATTGCTTTGGCTCTCCAGTGTCTTTTGTGCTTCCATACAAATTTAAGGATTTTTTTTCCTAATTCTGTGAAGTATGTCATGGGGATTGTGATTAAGATTGTATTGTGTCTATATGTTGCTTTTGGTAGGATGATCATTTTCACAATATTAATTCTTCTAATCCATGAGCATGAGCGCTTCTTCCATCTTCTGGTGTCTTCCTCAATCTCTTTCTTTAAAGTTTTAAAATTTTGAAGACTAAAAAAACTAATTTTGATGCAAAGAACTTTAATGTCTTTGATCAGGTTTATTCCAAGATATTTTACTTTCTTTGCAGGTATTGTGAATGGGAGCATTTCCCTATACTCTTTCTCCAATTGTTTGCTATTAGCATATAGAAAGACTACTGATTTTTGTAGACTAATTTTGTAACCTGCTACCATACTGAACATGTTGATCAGTTCTAGGAGTTTTCTGGTGGAGTTTTTGGGATCTCTTAGGTATAGAATCACATTGTCTGCAAAAAGGGATATTTTGACCTCTTCTTTTCCAATTAGTACTTCTTTAAGTTCTTTCTCCTGTCTTATTGCTCTAGCAAGAGTTTCAAGCACTATGTTGAAAAGGAGTGGAGATAGTGGACATCCTTGCCTTGGTCCTGATTTTAATGGGAATGTTTTCAGTATTTTTCCATTTAGAATGATGTTGGCTGTGGGTTGTTATATATAGCTTTAATTATGTTGAGGTATGTTCCCTCTGGTTCAACTAACTTTAGAACTTTTATCATGAATGCCTGCTGAATTTTGTCAAAAGCCTTTTATGTATCTGTT
Organism: Nannospalax galili; assembly: GCF_000622305.1. Classification (NCBI taxonomy): domain Eukaryota; kingdom Metazoa; phylum Chordata; class Mammalia; order Rodentia; family Spalacidae; genus Nannospalax; species Nannospalax galili. The sequence goes on from NW_008353342.1 coordinate 7,139,781, forward strand.
GAGATGATGATGTAGTTTTTGTCTTTGAATCTATTTATATGATTGATGATTTTTTTGACTTGTGTATATTGAACCATCCCTGCATCTCTGGAATAAAGCCTACTTGATCGTGGTGAATGATCTTTTTGATTTACATTTATATGCAGTTTGCAAGGATTTTGTTGAGAATTTTTGCATCTATGTTCGTTAAGGATATTGATGTATAGTTTTATTTTTTGGTTGTTGTATTAGTCAGTTTTCTGTTGCTGTGATAGAAACACTGACCAAAACAACTTATAAAAGAGTTTATTTGATCTTACAGTTCCAGGGGAATTACAGCCCATCATGGTGGGGAGGCATGGTGCCTGGAGGTGGCTGGAGCAGGAGTAGCAGAAGCTAAGCTCTACATCTTCCAGCAGGCACAGGAAATGAAAAAGCAGATCCAGAGATCCAGCAAGGCTCATGAACTCTCTAAGACCACCCCCAGTGACATGTTTCCTCCAGGATAGCTTTGAAAACCTCCCAAAAACTAAGCCACCATCTGGGGACAAAATGTCTAAATACTTGGAGCCTATAGGGGACACTTTCATTCAAACCACCCCATTCCACCCCTTGTCCCCCATAGGCTCAGGACCATATGAAATGCAAAATGCATTTAGTCCAACTTTAAAAGTACCCATAGTCTTCATCAGTTTCAATACTATTCAAAAGTGCACAGTCCAAAGTCTCTTCTGAGATTCAGGGAAATACTTTAACTGTAAGAAAAATTACATACTCCCAACATACAGTGGAACTGAATACAGATTACCAATCCAAAATGGAGGAACAGAAGCATAGTAAGGAAATACTGGACCAAAACAAGACCGAAAACCAGGGGGACAAACAACAAATTCAGTAGTTCCATGTCTGACTTCTGGGACTTTACTTCCAAAGGGCTTCATTGGCTCAGCCTCTCCAACTTTGCTGTGAGCAACATACATATCTCTCTTGGACTGGTACCACTCCCTGTATGCAGGTCTTCTTGGCAGATGCCTCACAGCTCTGGCATCATGAATGTCTTCTTGGGGTCTCCATTGCCAACCAGGCTTCACCTTCACAGCTTCACATTATGGCCTGTCAGGTACTTCTTTATGCAGGGGAACCCCTGCTGCATGCTGCCTGGCCTCAGTTGCTCTCTAAAACCATGGAGGAAGAGCTGATGACTCCACTCTTGCATCTTTCATGCTTCTAAAGCCAGCACCAGGGAAATGACACTGCCAAGATTGACTGCAGGTTTGGATGGACTCCAGCCTGACTTATCCATTTTAGAAGCTTTTCTCTTTAGTGGTCCCTTCAGCATTTTCCTTTTATAATTTGGAGGCTTAATTGGGAGAAGTCTTGCCCTGGAGACACTCTCTCCATTGTTTAAGTTTGAATCTCTAGGCCCCTCCTTAATCACTTTAATCTCCTTATCAAAGGGATCCACTCCAGCACAGGCCAAGGCTCCAAAATTTATCCTCCTGTGTTCTTTTTCAATCCAAAGTGTATTTCTTTCTGCCCCATTATCTCTTTTTCACTATAGATCTTCATAATATTCACCATTAATAGCTATGTCACCATTTCTACATTAGGCTGTCTTGAAATTTCTTCTGCCAGAGAAATCAGTCCATGGCTTTTCAACTTAGCCTCAGGCAAGCTTTTTGGCTGTGGGCAGACGCCACCAGAACTCTTTGCCGAAATATCCCAGTGGCTGCTTAAGTTCTTATTTCCCTCTGGAACTACATTGTTCTTAGCACTACTTTCTTCCAGGCCCCTACTAAAATGGCATGTTAAGCTCTGCTTATAGCAATCAACTGCTTTTCTATTTCAAGCTTCCAAAGTCTTCTGCATTCTTGCAAAACCACACATGGTCAGTTTCTTCACAGCCAACAGCCCACTCTCTGGTACCAATTACTGTATTAATCACTTTTCTGTTGCTGTGATAGAAACACTGACTAAAAAAACTTAAAAAACAAAGAGTTTATTTGAGCTTATGTTACCAGGGGAATTACAGTCCATCATGGTGGGGAAACATGGTGACTGGAGGTGGCTGGAGTAGGAGCAGCAAAAGCTAAGCTCTACATCTTCCATCAGGCACAGGAAACAAAAAAAACAGATCCGGAGATCCAGCAAGGCTTAAGAACTCTCTAAGACCACCCCCAGTGACGTGCTTCCTCCAGGATAGCCACATCTTCAAAAACCTCCCTGAACAGCACCACCATCTGGGGACAAAATGTCCAAATACTTGGAGCCTATGGGGAACATTTTCATTCAAACCACCATAGTTGTGTACCTGGTTTTGGTATTAGAATAATGCTGGCTTCATAGAAGGAATTTGGGAGTTCTCCCTCTTCTTCTGTTATTTTGAATCATTTAAGCATTATTGGTTGGAGGTCTTCCTTAAATGTCTGCTAGAATTCTGCTGTAAATCCATCTGTGCCTGGGTCTGGACTTGTTTTTAGTCAGGAGGTTTCGTATTACTGTTTCAATTTCCTTATATGTTCAGAGTCTGTTTAAAGTATTGATCTCTTCTTGGATTAACTTTGGTGGTTCCCATGATTTCAGCTACCTGTCCATTCCTTTTAGGTTTTCAAATTTAGTAGCATAAAGGTTTTTACAGTATTCCCTTATAATGTTCTGTATCTTTTTGGTGTCTGTTATAATGTTTCCCCTTTCATCTCTGATTTTGTTGATTTGGCTTTGCTCCTTTTTTTTTTTGGTTAACTGGGCTAAGGGTCTGTGTATCTTGTTTAGCTTTTGAAAGAACCAGCTCTTAGATTCATTGATTCTTTCATTGTTTTCTCTGTTTCTATTTCATTAATTTCTGCTCTGATTTTTATTACTTCTCTTCTGCTGGAGTTTGGGTTTCATTTGTTTTTGCTTTCTAGAGTCTTTAGTTGCAACATTAAATCATTTATTTGTGCTTTTTCTGATTTTTTAATGTAGGCACTTAGAGCTATAAACTTCTCTCTTAGGACTGCTTTTAAAGTGTTCCAGATGTTTTGTTGTGTTGTATTGGCCTTTTCATTGAATTCCAGGAATTCTTTTATTTCTTTATTAATTTCTCTGACCCACTCATTACTCAGGAGTGTGTTTTTTTTTAATTTCTGTGAGTTTGTGTAGTTACTAGGGTTTCTTCCAGTGTTGATTTAGAGCTTTATTGCATTGTTGTCTGATAAAATGCGTGGAATTATTTCTTTTTTTTTTTTTTTTTTTTTTTTTGTATTTGTTGAGGTTTGTTTTTTTTTGTGTCCCAGTATTTGGTCAATTTTTGAGAAAGTTCCATGGAGTACTAAATAGAAAGTTTATTCTTTGTTGCTTGGGTGGAATATTTGAACGATGTCTGTTAGGTCCATTTGCTCTATGGTATCATTTAATCCAGACATCTCTCTGTTTATACTTTGTCTGGTTGACCTGTCTAGTGGAGATAGCGGGGTATTGAAGTCCCCTACTATGATTGAGTTGGGGTTAACCTGTGTCTTAAATTTGGGTGCACCTGAGTTTGGTGCATATATATTCTGGATTGTAATATGTTCTTGGTTAATTTTTGCTTTGATCAGAATGAAGTGACCCTCTTTATCTCTTCTGACTAGTGTTAGTTTGAAGTCTATTGTGTCAGGTATTAGAATTGCAGCCCCTGTTTGTTTCTTAGTGCCATTTACTTGAAATATTTTTTTCCATCTTTTCACTATAAGATAGTACCTGTCCTTGAAGGTGAGATGGGTCCCTTGCAGACAGCAAAGTGATGGATTTTGTTTCTTAATCCATTCAACCAGCCTGTGTATTTTAACTGGGGAGTTCAGTCCATTGATATTTAAAATTATTATTAAAAGATGTGTATTGGTTGCTATCACTTTGGTTACTGTTTTCATTCTTTGTCTAATTTTGTGTTTCCACAATCATATCTTTATTTAGTTTCTTCCTGTTGCCCCTGGGGTATAGTTGTTCCTTTCTCTGTTCTTTGTATTGCTTCAAGTATTCTTTGAAGGGCTGGTTTTGTGGACATATATTCTTTCATGTTATTCATGTCTTGGAGGAGTTTTCTTTCCCTCTCAACTATAATAGACATTTTTGCTGGATAAGGTATTCTGGGCTGGCATCTATGGTCATTTACAATTGGAAATACCTTAGTCCAGGCTCTTCTGGCTTTCATAGTTTGCATTGATGAGTCAGCTATAATTCTGGTCGGTTTTCCTTTATATGTGATTTATTGTTTATTTCTTTTGCAGCTTTCAGTATTCTCTCTTTGTTCTGTACATTTACTGTTTTTACTATGATGTGCCTTGGGGAGTTTCTTTTCTGGTCCTGTCTATTCGGTGTTCTATGTGCTTCTTGTATTTATATGGGATTGTCGTTCCTTAATTTTGGGAAATTCTCTTCTACAATCCTGTTTAAGATCTGGTCAATACCAGTAACCTGAAATTCTTCTCCTTCCTCTACACCTATGATACATAGATTTGGTCTTTTCATGGTGTCCCACATCTCTTGCATATTCCAGTCTTGTGTTTTTTTAAACTTTTCATAGTCATTGCTTGAGCAGTCTGATTCTTCAACTTTATCCTCCAGTGTTGATATTCTTTTTTCCATTTCATTCATTCTAGTGGTGAAGCTTTCTCTTGTTGTTTCTAGTTGACTTATTGCATTTTCCACTTCCTTCATTTCAGGCCAAGTTTTCTTCAATGATTCCATCTCTTCTATGAATTCATTCAGAAATTTATGCCTATTTTCCTTTAGTTCTTTGATTTGTTTGCTTGTGTGTTCTTTAAATTTTTTAATTCCTTGATCATGTTTATGATGGTTCTTTTAAATTCTGTGTCCTGCATTATCTTTAGGGGGCTCTCTTTGTAGAACTCATCTGGTGGGAAAATACTGTTTTGGTTTTTCATTTTACTGTTTTTGTTGTTGTAGTGATTTTGGCATGTCAATTTCTTTTGTTTTTCTGTGAGTCTGGTATGAAAATCAAGCTTTCTTTTATTGAGTTGAAGTTTGCTTCTGCTTGTATTATTGGTGTGCCTTGGTTGTGTTCTTATTGGATATATAGAGCTGGTGGCTCTAGGTTTCCGGTTCTCCAGATTTTATTTTGGAAGGGACTGATGGCTTCAGGTCAGCTACTCAAGAGGTCCCATAGAGGCCCAGGTCAGGCTCCAGTCAGGTAGACTCAGGCTTCCTTCTAACATTTGGACCCCTACTACTGGTACTCAGAGCACAATTTAGAAAGTTCCCTAAGGGGAGGTGTGATTTTGGCAGGCTGTCTGCTAAGGTCTTAGCCTTACCCAGCTGAAGTGCACAGAGGTCAGCCCTTGGGGCCTTAGAGGGGCTTCACATTATCCCATTTGGGGCTTTGGGTATGGCAAGGTTGGGGGAAGCTTACCACCATGTGGAGGCTGGATTCAGGAGCTCTCAGGAGGTCTGCTGAGGTCTTAACCCCTACATCAGCCAGAGGCCAGATCAGGCACCCTCAGGCTGTCTGATCCATATTTTTCAATGAGGCAGAAAAATAATCAGGCTGATGTGTTCAAGTAGTCAACAATATTTATCATCTACAGAATGAACATTCTTTGTGTTGTATTTTTCAGAAAGTGTGGTTTAGATTGTCCTGGCATCATTTCATACCATTTAAGATTTCTGTGTGTATGCATATATTTAAAATATACATAATTTTTGTTTGTATGTGTGGTGCTGGGGATGGAAGCCAGGGCCTTGCACGTGCTAGGTGAGTTATCTACTACTGAGCACTATTTCTTCCCTCAGTCAATGATTTTGAAGAATGTTATTTCCAGGTCTGGAGAATAGGCAGTTGTAGAGCACTTGCCCAACCTGCAGGAGTTCTCAGGTTCAGTGCTCAGCATGGCCTACAGAAACAAAATGGCATTTTCTGCTTATTATCCATCCTTCAATTGTGCATTAAAGAATGGAAAAGAGAGATTAACCTTCCCTGAAAAAGATAACACTCTGACAAAGCACAGGGTGATAATGTGAGCTGAATCATCATGCATGTTGCATGCATGTATAAATAGCCTATTAAACACTCCATTTGGTTTCTGTATTGGCATTTCTCCCATTTTGAGTCATAAGAGCAACTCTGAACTGCATGCCAGCAATCCACAGGGTTAGGAACTAGAGAACAGCATGACACGGTGTGATGAGATGTCTTTTGAATTAATTTATGAATTAATAATGAGTCTCTGATGCTGCAGATATTTCTAGATATCTTCTCATTAATTATTTAGATTGGTACAATTTGACATATTTGTACAGTATTACTTTTTTTTTGTTAGAATTCATCCAGTTTTAGTCACATCAAATAATGATACTTTCTTCTCCAATGGAAATAGATGATCACACACAGAACTCTTGTAAATTATTTCTATAAATGGAATGGAATAGTAAGATAAATATTGAAAGACAAGAAGATTGGAAGATTGAATTCATTTGTTGTTTCTAAAAACAAGGCATTAGCTTTTCCTGCTGTGTTTGTTCATGATAGTTGAGGTCCTTGCATGGAAGTCAGAGGCCTTTTATTCCAGCATGGTTTTAACACAGGATTAGTTTATCATGGCGATTTATTATTGTTAGAAATAAAGCAGGCCTCAGGCTTGCCTTGTTTGGTTGGGGTTTTCCCTTTTCCATGTGTGTGTGGTCCTCTGCTCTGGCTGTGGCCAACTAGAGAAAGCAAAGATTCTTTGATGCTTTCCCATCTAAAGACAGGGTGGCCCTCTGTCCTACCTGCCTCCAAGTTTACTTGTCATCTTTTTGGCCAACAGTATGGCAGAAATGGCCCTGTGATACCTCTGGGCTGAACTTTAAGAAGACTGGTGCTTTCTCACTTGGATTTTGAGTTGTGATCCACCTTCTAAATGGGTCTGAACTCCCAGAAAGGCCCCAGAGTGAGACTCCAAAAATACACAAGGGATCTAACCAAATCATAGCTTATAGATGGCCTCCCTCCGTCAAGTCTCTATGCACATGCACAGAACATTTCACTCCTCCAGACGAGTCCAGCCCTGATTCCTACAGAGACAACTGAGGTGATGCAACTCTGGATGGAAAGGTAGCCTTGGAAACACCTGCTTGCATGCCTGAGACACAGTATCCTGCTATACAGTAAAGTGATGTCATAGCTTGGGGTTTAGGCATCAGTACACAAACAGAACAAATCACAAGGAAATGGTGACTTTTGCCAAAAGCTAATATTTAAACATATATTTCTAAATATCTTAATGACCACCAAAACAACTCAATAAAAATTCAAAATAAATGTATGTAACTTTTTCAAAATTAGTAATCTCTATGTAAACAAATTACTTGTTAAGAGTTTGATTTTAAATTTCGATCCATGGTGTAGGTTGCAGTAATATATATCTAGTAGGCTGTAGATTTAAGAGTAAAGGTATTTTTAGCATTGTTTTCAGTAAGGAAATTAAGGAAAGAATCCATGAACTTTTTGAATGTGAAGATCCAGTTTGCCAGACAAGAGACAGTGAATGCTGTGTTTCATACATTGCCTCCTCAGTTGGATCCTACATCCTTTCTCTCATCTTTGCTGCTCCTGGGCCTTCTGCCAGGATCCCCCTCATTCTTCTCCCATGGTGAACCCTTCTACAGTCTTTGATTCACTTAGTGGCTACCCAGTAACTGAACAACTGATGATTCCTCTCTTTTCTGAGCTCCCTATGCATGGGAGACGCTGGTTGAATCCTTCCATTAAATCTGTATTAGTTACTTTTCTGTTGCTGTGATAGAAACCCTGACCAAAACAACTTATTGAAAGGAAGAATTTATTTGAGCTTACAGTTCCAGGGGAATTATAGTTCATCATGGCAGGGGGGCATGGTGGCAGAGGTGGCTGGAGCAGGAACAAAAGTAGAGTGCTCACTTCTTCAAGCTGGCACAGGAAGCAAGAGAGCCACTGAAGATCCAGCAAGGCTTAAGAACTCTCTAAGCCCACCCCCCGTGATGTGCTTCCTTCAGGATAGCCACATCTTCTAAGACCTCTCAAGACAGTGCCACCAACTAGGGACAAAAATGTCCAAATACTTGGAGCCTATGTGAGACATTTTCATTCAAACCACCACAACATCTTTTCATGGAGTTGGTTCATAACAGGTCTCCTGACTAGTGCTGCAGTCCATTCTGTGAGCAATGAGGAAGTCTCTTATGGGAGAGAAATCCTTCTGCCTAAGCATCTGATGTGATGTAACAGTGGGAAGTGAGACCCATAGAGGGTCCTACGTGTAACCAAGGCAGCATGTTGATAAATGACCAAGATCGCTTGACACTTCCTTTCTAACACTTGAGTGGAAATATTTTTTGCATTATTTTTTTCTTAAGCACATTTACCTATTTACTTTGAGTTGGGGGTGTATGTACATGTGAGTGAGTATTCATGTGTGTGGCAGTCAGAGGACAACTTGCTGCAATTGATTCTCTCCTTCCAGCATGTGGGTCCCAGGGATCTATATCAGGCATCAGGCTTGATGGCAAATACCTTTACGTGCTGAGCCATCTTACTAGCTCTAGAAGCATTTTTAAAACTCACATCATAGATGACAAAGTGTGAAAGGAAGGAAAATTATAAATTAGAAATCTGAAATATTTATACTCCTCTTCCAATGGTTTCCACTTTGTCTCCTGTTTCATGACCCAATCTTTCTTATTTGAAAAGACTGTCATATGTCCACGCCTCTGCATTTGGAAACACCCTCACAACACATTGACACGCACAGACATAAGCACACATGCCAAGTATAAACTTGAATTGGATTAACAAGTGTTGAGAAGCATTAGCTGTGAGCTGAGAGGGTTTGGCTGCTGTTATTTGCTAAGCAGAGGTTGGGATTTGTCTTTGCTTGCCAAGCATTTCGTATAAATAGTTGGCTTAATAAAAAAGCTTGAGAAAGATCTTTACTTTGAGAAAAGGAGATTATGATTAACATTCTTAGAATAGCAGTCCATTCGGATAAATATTATCATGGAATACATTATTTAAAGAAATAATTCAGTTTAAAAATCAAATCAACTCTCCTAATTAAGTTCCCATTTTCATGCACCAAGAGTTGGCTTAATTAATAATTCTGCAGATACACGTGCTCCTCACATAGAAGCAAGAGAAGGAGCAACTTCCGGAGGACCTGAACAGTGAGTCACCTTTGCCCAAAGCCAGAGAGGAGAGAGAGCCACGGTACAGGATAATGAAGACTTATGGGAGGCGACAGAGTACTGGCACTATTTTAAAAGGATATCTCAGCCAGGCGTGGTGGTGCACGCCTTTAATCCCAACACTTGGGAGGCAGAGGCAGGCAGATCTTTGTGAGTTCGAGGCCAACCTGGTCTACATAGTGAGTTCCAGGACAGCTGGGACTACAGGGAGACCCTGTCTCAAAAAGACGAATATAAATAAATGAATAAATAAATAATAAATAAATAAATAAATAAATAGATAGATGACCTTGTCTCAAAAACACAAATTAAATAAATAAATAAATAAATAAATAAATAAATAAATAAATAAATAAATGGATATCTAGACTATTGATATAGGTACTGGCCAACTAAGGCTTTTAACCAAGACTGAAGACAGAACTCTCTAGAGAACCTGATCTGTTTATTATTTTTTCATAGAACTCTCTTCAGATGCTTTACATTTTGGTAAACACTACAGGACAAGGTACCCCACACTCCAGTGAGCTCCAGCCTGTTTTTATGTTTGCCTGGCTGCCCCACCCCCCATTGGCCCTGCCTCTTCCATGGGTCTGTAGTATGCAGAGATCAAAGGACTACTCCCTGCTTTTCAAACTTCCTTGTCAACAGGGACACATATTCATGCTGTCCCCAGTATTCATCTTTGGGATGACAACACTAAGCTGACCCTAGTTCCTATGGAGAGCCAGGACCTGGGAAAGGCAATGAGAGGACCTGGGGAGGAGGTGGTGCAGCCCCGGTATCTGCTCTTTAGACCCAGGTGCTAAGGGCAGGCTTGAGATGGATGGGAGTGGTGTAGAGGCAGCAGTGGTAGTGAGTTTCAGCCCTTAAACTGAAGGTACAACTGCTTTCTAGAAAACCAATTGCACAGTTAATAGCCCCATCTGCTATTATAGGCCTTGCAAAAAATGTGTTTCTCATACCTAACTCTTTCTTGCTTTAACATCCAAGTTCTGAAAGATCTGTCTGAGAGTCTGGAGCAGCCTTCATCCCCAGGCATAGATTTCCAGGCAACAGAGAGGGCTCTCATGCAAAACAACTTGCCTTGATTCCCGAGCTTCCTAGCTAGCCCATATGTTTGTTGGGAAACTGGTTTTCCTGTTTGAATAGGAAGAGCTGTGCTTAGAGTGGTGATGGTGGCTATTTACCAGCCTGGAGGGAGGACCACGGTGAGATCCTGGCTTATGCTATCATCTTCCTGCTACTATGATGACAATGGCTCACAGACACATCAAGAGAAAATCTAGGGGTTAAGAGCACTTGCTGCTCTTGAAGAAGACTCGAGTTTAGTTCTCAGCACATATGTTAGGTAGCTCACAACTGCCTGGAACTCTGGCTCTAGGACACCCTCTTCTGACCTCAGAGGGCACCTGCATACAGGTAGCATACTCTCACACAAACATAAACAAAAATAAATCTTTAAAAAAAGAGGAAATCTACATCAGATTAATTTTTCTTTGGCAAATTTGATGCAGATTTTCCTGAGAACACTGATTTCAAAGTGAAAAGAAAATAGTAATGTCTGTATTTGCAAATATTTTGTGTGGCTCTGGTTACAAGAGTATATTGGATTTTGTCGTGTGTTCTACAGGATTCCTTTCATAAATATATTTTGTGCATTTTGAACATTTGCTCTTGGAATCATTTGACTATGCTTTGCATGTCCATTGAGCCAGGCTCTGGAAAAGGATGAATAAGGAAAATTCTTAGTTTTATACCTCTGCTTCAGAAACTAAAATTGTATGTCTCTGCATTGTCCAAGGCCTATGTACAGGAACCTCTCCTGCTCGGACATTATTACTGAAAGGGAAAATTCACAAAGAGGATGGGTCCACATGGTTCTGTTACTGACATTGTCCCATTGGTTCATGGACAACTTTATAAATACCCACCATTCACATTTACATATAAGAAAACAGGGGCTAGAAAGAGAAGATGCGGGAATCACCTTTCAGACTTTTGAAGAATGGAGTACAATTTTATTAATTTTGTCATATCATTTGACTGCTATGACAATCAAAATCATATCCTAAAGAAATGACTATTTCCTTAAAAACTTCCTGGGCAAATATACTTAGCAAAATATATTTTAAAGTTAGTGAATTTGTTCTTTTTGTTGTTGTTTCTATTTGTTTGTGATACTAGAGATTAAACCCAGTGATTTTCACATATTAAGAAAGCGCTGTATCACTGAGATTCACCTCCAAAACCCTTACTCTTTTTCTTTTTGGTGTAAGATAGGGTCTTCATGTACCTCCAGGTGGTCTGGAGCTTGCTCTGTTTACCAGGCTGGTCTTGATCACAGATCTCCCAAGAGCTGGGATTAAAGGCTTACATCACATTCCTAACCTCTTACTCTACACTAAATATTATTTGTGAATAATATTTACTTCTAGTTTATTTAAAAGTCAAATTTTAAAGCATCTTTTCAAAATAAATAGAAATCCGCATGGACACAAATGTAAAGAAACAATGAACGTTAGGAATAATTCTTTGAACCATGCTTGAATCAGGTCTTCAAAATGTTGCTGAAGAAATGAGCATTAGGAAAACTATCTATGAATACTTTCATGCAATATAGAATGAATGGTGCTGAGCTTTGCATTAGGGCAATTGTAGAAATATAATGCCATTTACTTTAAAAACAAAAAGTGAGGACTGATATGACCTGAAGAGAAATGAGTCATGATGGCTACTTTTCTCATTGCTGTGACCAAAATATCTGACAAAAGCACTTAAAGAAGGCTCAATTTTGGCTCATGGTTTGAGGGTACACAGTCCATCCTGGCAGAGGAGGCACTGCAGCAGAAGCCTGAGACAGTTGGTCACATCACATCCCCAGTCAGGAAGCAATGAGACAAGCACAGCTGTTCAGCTCACTTTCTTCTTTTATTCAATCTGGGATTCCAGCTCGTGGAGTAATGCCATCCACATTCAGCGTGGGTCTTCCCTTCTGGAAACAGCCTCACAGATACACCCAGGGATGTGTTTCTATGGTGATTCTAAATCCAATCAAGTTGACATAAAGATTAATCGCATAAGAATAGGATAAAAAAGCAGGTATGTTTCTTTTCTTTCTTTTTCCCTCTGGAGTTGCCAGTCTTAGTATTTTCCTAAACCTGCTCCCTACCTATGGCCTAGGGAAAGGTCACAGCTTTCTGACTGAAGAGGCACCTGGTGACTCAGCTGCATCTAAAGTAAAAGAGTGGAATGCCTAACAGAGGGAGCATCTTACACCCACAGCATTCACAATATGAGTTGCGCCCTCCAAGGAAGAAAATCAGAGTGATAAAATACAATTTAGAGAGACCTTGGAAATCACTAAGGCAGTTCCTTCCACCAAGCAAAATTATAATGAAACCACCAGGGATTATTTCAAAGTAAGCTGTTTGTCTTTGTTTGTTTTTCTGTTCTACATCAGCTGGAATTTGTTCAGTTCTAATCTCAAAGCCACTGTTGCTTGTTCATTCATTGAGCTGCACAGCACAATCCACCTACATGTAATCCTTTCCCTGTCAGTTGTACAATTTGGACTGCTTCCTTGTGTCACCATGATGAAATGACACCTCTTTAAATGTCACAAACAGTGGGAAAGTACGACAGGGAAACAGCTTGCTGTTTTTGATGCATTTCACATAAATTTGAAGATAGCTTTCTTAAGGATTACTGACAAAAGGAAAAATGAAAGGATGATGCCAGAGATCTTCAGAACATTAATTCTTCCAAACCTACAGTCGCTGAAAATTCAACTGAGATAACAGAAGACTCCCTTCTTAAGAGCATACAAGAACGGCTCAGAGCCTAAACATCGGAAATGTTTCCAAGTTTTGCAGCTATGACTTATCAACACTTGCAGGGTTTCCAGCTTCCACTTTCATCTCCCTGCCAACCATGTGTGCACACAGGGAGCCCAACAGCTCCTCCTTTCCCAGACATTTTAATAGCACAGGTGCTTATAATTTTAGGACTTGGAGGTGGAGCACCTAACTATTAACATTCACATTGGTTTCACACTTTGTAAATTAGTGTCAACACAGTGAGCTTTGAAACAATCTAGCCTCAAGATAAGCACACTCTCGATGCTCCTAGAAATAGGCATCATTTGTGTGTGTGCATGTGTGCACATATGTGTGCAGGTGAACATACACATGTGTACACATGCATATGGAGGTCAGAGGTCAGTAACAGGTATCATCTTCAATTACTCTCTACCTGATTTCTTTTAGACAGGGTATGTAACTGAACCTGGAGTTCACTGGCTCAGTTACCCTGGCAAGCCATAGGGTCCTCTTGGTTCCTTCCACCTTCCCGGCGATGGGATTTTTATATATAGTCACACACTACTGTGCCCAGCTTTTCACATGGGTATTGAGGATCTGAACTCAGATCCTCATGCAAGCATTTTACTGATAGTCATCTCCCCAGGTCAATATCAGGCTAAAGGGAACATATAAATGAATTTCTCTAAACAGAAGAAAATCAAGCCCTGGGAGAGAGGACTTTGAGCAGGAAATCCCTCTGAAGCTCAAAGAATTTGTCCGTTTGAAGATGTGAGTTGTGGATTCTCAAAAAATTGCAAAATGTCACTTAGTGATGACACCCAGCTACCTCAGCTACACCTTTTCTCCCTGAGCTCTATTCTATTCTATTCTGCTATTCAGGTTTGGCTGGGAGACCTGAGGCTAACAGAAGAGACCATGTCAGGGAACAATCCTTAAGAAGGCCTCTGAAACAGTGACTGAAATTCAACACATTGTACTTTAACATGGGTGTTGAAACGAATGTTAAATATTTATCTAATTTTGAGCAAACAAAATCAGCATCCAGAACCCTTTGCCAATGGCTCATGTATCATGATTTTCATCATGCAAACTTCTCTGACTTTGCCAAGCACGAGGTGCCAGGCTTTGGTAATGCCATTGCATGGACTGTACAGAACCGACAGCCATGTGGAGCAGCATGAGCAAACCCTCCCTCAATCCAGGCTGACTGATTGTTTTGTCTTTTACCCAGTGCTAAGTTTAAGGGACTTGGATGTGAGAAAATAACTGCTTCTATTTCCAAGCCTGCTGATAAAGTTCCCCTGGGATGGTGCTGGTTTATAGCAGCCAACACGGAATGATCACACTTCTCTGGGTTCTGCAACAGTCCATCCAGTGTTTCACAAAACAGCCAACATTTTCGTATCTACTGTACTCAGGGACTTTTAAAAGCATTTGACGTGAGCTCATTTAATTCTCATAAGAAGCCCATGTAAACGGTGTCAATATTATCTCTCTTTTACAGACAAGGTTGTCCACTGCCATAGGAGATGAAAGCTAAGAGCTGAGCTACTTACCAGGAGCCCAAGTCCCAGAATCCACTATGCTGGAATGTCTCCCAGAGGCCTTTGGAAATGCACCCACTGACAGAGGTTACAGTTCCAAAATGACTGTAAAAGTCAAGCTACAGTTGGAGCTCAGTTGGTAGAATGTTAGTCCAGCAAGCACAAAGCCCTGGGTTTGATCCCTAGCACCGCATAAACCAGGAATAATGGTTTGTGTCTATAATTACAGCACTTGGGGGGAGGCAGGAAGATCAGGAGTTCAAGGTCAACACTAACTACATACCAACTTGGAGGTCATCCTGGGCTAGGTAGGATGCTATCTCAAAAAATTGCAAAATGTCACTTAGTGATGACACCCAGCTACCTCAATTACCTCTTATACTTCAATATTTCTTTTTACTTTTCCAGTGTTTTGTGTCAGCCTGACCATGCTGAGGTCTCTAATCATCTGTGTCATGCAACCAGCTTGTGTCAATGACATCACTCCTCAGTCACCTCCTTGGAAACTTTCAGAGTGCATGATCTTGATGATTCAAGAAGGTGGTCTGTTCTGACTCCTATTTCTAAACTTCCGTCAATTTGCAGGGTTTCCACTTTTAACTTTTGTTTTGTTTTGGCTCTGTTTTTTGTTTGTTTTTGAGATAAAGTCCCTCGTAACCCAGGATGGCCTCAAACTTACTATATAACTGAGACTAATGTTGACCTTCTGGTCCTCCTGCTTCTACCTCCCAAGTGCTAGGATTACAGGTGTGCACCACAATACCCATCATTCATGACATAGAATCAACCGGAAGACCTTTATTTTCTGAATCTAATGTGTTCAAAATGTATTTTTGCATTAAAGACTATCACACAGATGGCTAAAATTTAAGAATTCTCTATATTTAGTTACGGATATTTTAATCTCCTATATTACTTTTTTATATTGTAATACAGATACAAAGCATACTCATGAATTATTTCATTACCAGTACTGTTATGAGAATCTGTGTCAATACAGCAATAGATCTTCTTTGTAGGAGTGATATGTATTTCAAAAATAATTAAGATCAACTTGGGCATGGGGGTACATGGCAGGCCTTTAATCTTAGTACTTGGGAGGCAGAGGCAAATGGATTTCTGTGAGACTAAGGCCAACCTGGTCTGCATAAAAGTTCCAGGTCAGTTGGGGCTAAGGGAAAACCTGTCTCAAAAAAAAAAAGAAAAAAAAAATTAAGACTCACATTTTGAATGACTCTTTTAGAAAAGAAAAAGAAATTCATAAGTCAAAGAAGAGTCCAACCTACTCAAGCCTATCTATCACTTTGTGATAGGCTTGATGTCAAACATCTTGGGGAGTCAAAATCTTTCCTTCCTACTGTTTCCTACAGAAACGCCCATGGCCTACTGCTGGGCTTCCATGTGATGCACAGGCCAGAGACTACCACAATCGAGATACCTTGAACTACAGATGTCAACCAGCCACAATTCAGTGTACAAACCTTTTGGCAAAATGTGGCTTGCTTTCCACGTTGGGACCAGTAGATTTGGGACCTCCAATGTTAGCAGATATAGTGTTCTCTGTTTGCATAACATGGTGGAAATGGGAAGGATAGTTCTCACACAGGACTCAGATTGTCAGTCTGCTCTGGATTTCCTTAATGGTAAAGGTGTTTTGCTGTTTGCATGAATTGGAGCTAAGATGGCTACAACATCCACAATTAAAGTAAAGCAGGCTGAATAAGAGTGTGGGTATGTCGATGTGTGATAGTGATTATTCACAGAAATTTTTTGCAAATCCATGTAATAGAGTAATGACATAGATACTAAGTTTTTCTTTTTATACTTATTATAGACTTTAAAATTTAAACTCTTCCATAGAGTGAAAAGAAAGACCTAGAAATGGATGAAGATGACTATTTTGTGGGCAATGGAAGTGAAGTGGCTTTAAGAAACTCATAGCGGAAGCTAAAATACAAGACAGTGTTCTGAGAAGTTGATGACAGCAGAAAGGACAGAAAAAGACCACTGTTATCTGTAATCCATCTACTACCACTCCCTAAGGAAGCTAGATACGGATCCAATTCTTGAAAAATACAGGCTTTCAGACAAACCAAAGCAATAAGGAAAATGATTTTTTAATAAATAGATTTTTATGAGAAGAGAATCTTGTAAAATGGGAAAGCACAATATTTGTGCAAGGCAAAAACTATGCAGATTTATGAGTACCAATGAGAGGGCTGGCTTGGAGGAAAGCAGTGAGAAAGTTTTGAGATTGAGTCAGGAAGTCAGGTCAAGAATCTCAGTGTGAGGAGAGAACTTTAAGGTATGGTGCTGAGAAGTCCCCAGAATATCATGTTTGATTGCCTCTGACAATCCAAAGAGAAACGAGCTAACAGGTCAGTCCTGAGAGAGTTTAGTGGAGATTATTAGGAGAGGAAGTGCGGGCAGGTGTGTTTTCTAAGCATGCTGCTTTCCAGGAAAGAATGGCTTATTAGAGTAAATACTGTCTACTTAGGTGTCTTCTTTCTAAATTGAACCTTTGTGATTTTCATACACTATAATTTAATGATATTTAGATCTCCCATCCTCTATCTGCACCTACCTTTATTTCCCCCACCCAATTTTATGTATTCTGGTACATATACAATAAGGCTTCTAGAATCTATTTTGTGTCTCCAAATATTATTCAGTGTGGGTCCACTGGAGCATGGTTAACCTACTGAAAGTCTCATGCTTGAAAAAGACCATCTCTCCCCTCCCAGCAGCTATCTGTTGCCACAGTTTCCTTAAGTGGGGCTGAAGCTTCTTACCCATTTCCTGATGTCCATGCTGGGATTTTGTTTTTTCTGATTTAAGCTTGAATGGGACTTGTGCATGCTGTCACCATTGCTGTGTGTTCATATGAGTAACAGACAAGCTGTCTGGAAAACTGTTTTCTTATGGTTATTCACCATCTCTGGTTCTTACAATCTTTTCACCCCCTCTTCCGAAATGGTCCTTGAGCCTTGGGAGCCAGAAGTTTGATATAGGTGTCCTGTTCAGGGATTAACGCTCTGTAGTCTCTTGTTCTCTGTACATTGGTCAGTCATGGGTTTATGTGTTAATTGCCATCTATTACATAAGGAAACCTCTCTGCTGATAGTTGTGAGATGTGTTAATCTATGGGTATAACAATAAGTCACTAAGAATTTGTTTAATTCAGTAACTGTTTAGTAGGAAACTAGTATTCTGTTCTCTCCTATGTCCTATGACCTGTCTAGCCTCAGGTTCCTAAGCCTGATATCAATGTCCAGTATAGATTCCATACTAGGAACAGACCTGAAATCCAATTAAAGAGTGGCTGATTGCTCCCATAATATTCATGCCACTATTGCACCACTGGGTATATCTTGTCAGGCCAGTTGTTATTGCAGCTCACTGGGTTCACAGCTGGGTAAGGTTGATGGTTATTTTTTCCTTCCAGTACCACGCATAGCATCTTCCAGCACTATAAACGCTAGCTAGTAGAGATGAGGCTCTGAAGTCGGCACCAGAGTGATTTCTCCTTGTTTATTCTTCAGCTCATGTTTGCGGTATCTTTAGCAGTAGGATCTTATCATCCAGTTTTGGTGAGTAACCAAGAGCGGGGCAATGGCCAGTATTGTTTGACAGTCTATGGGATCCCTGATCATATGTTATATGTCTTTAACTTTCCATGAAAACATAGGTTCTAGAAGCCAAGGTGTCTGTGGGTTTTATATTTTTATGACACTGACTCACACAGTATATGTTCTGTACAGATTTAATTTGTAATACAAAGTGAAAATACTGGGGAAGTGGAAATATTTTAAATAAAAATTCAAGGGAAAAGTTGATTAAACTGTTTATTATAATATTAAAAGGAAGAGTTCAAGGCATGAACCTGGATCTTCCTAAGGAGAATGGGTCTAGGAAGACATAAAGATCAAGACCACGGCTTTGGAACAAGGGAAGGCAGCTATAACTGGAAGAGAAGGGTCAGTGGTAGAAACAGAAGCAGGAAAAAGAATCTCTGCACTCATGAGGTTGCTTAAAATGGGTGCTTATAAACAGCCAAGTGAAAGAAGATGTTTCAGAGTAAGGGGTGTCACTCATTCTGGCTAAAAATAGCCAAGGGCAAACCTTTACTGAGAAATCTCTCCATAGACAGACTGGGCTAAGTGGGAGGGCAGCGCTCCTGGGTATTTCAAGGCACGTGTTCATTGGCCCTGTCCCTCAGACACTCTTACACTTAGAGTTTTCTTCCCCAAGTCCATGTGGCTGGCATTCCAGTTCCTCAGGAGCTTTTGCCATTTTGATACGACAACCAGGATGGAGAGCAAAGGTCATGGTCAAATCAGGATTCCATCCAGGCTTGAGGCTAGGAAATACCTTCCTTCTGCTTCTGGAAAACTGAAGACATTGTCAGGCTTAGGATTAATCCTGTTTTCTCCCTAATTTTATTTCCATATCACTTAAAAAAAAACTTGATATAAATGAAAGCACTTAGACACTTTTTCTTTCTGTTTTTTGTTTATGTATGTGTGTGTATGTGTGTGTATATGAGTGCACAGTTTGTTTGTGTGTGTGTACATTCATTGAAACCAGGGTTTAACCTCTGGTGTCATTATTCCTCAAATACCATCTACTTTGATATTGTGACAGGGTCTTTCACTGGGACCCAAGGCTTAACAATTAATCTAAGCTGGCTGCCTAGGGAGACCCAGGGACCCTCCTGTCTCTCCCTTTCCAGAGCTGAGATTACAGGTGTTCACCATCAAACCCAGATTTTTATGTTGGTTCTAGGAATCAACTACAAGTCTTCATGCTTATACAAGCACGTCAGAGACTAGGTTTTCTTACCAGCCTCCATAAGTTCTCACTTTTGAGAGATAAGCTACCAGGTGAGACTGTTAGTTGGGTATTAAATTTCTGGTCTATCTCCTCCTTTCACTGGCATTTGGTGCAAAAATATGGCTGGTTAAAGAAAAAAGGCCACCTGGGGAAGAGTGAGAAAGGCATTCCAGTGCAGCTGCACACAGTTCCCCAGGTGCTGGTGTGATTGGACTCCTGTGTCAGTTATCTGGAGAGTTTTCATTCTGCTTCTGTGGCTTGCCTGATGCTAAAACCTCTGATTATTTTGAGGAGAATAGGGGCCAGCTAGCTGAGACTCTTTACTGTAGAGTCATATTATATTTCTTCATTTTATATTCCCATGACCTGAAAATGGGCCAACAGCTATGGGGATCGTTACATGGTTAAAAAATAGTTTAAAATATTGAATTAATACTCATTTTTATTCTTAATTAAATTTGAAGATTTCTTAAACTAAGAATATTGTGTTCAACAGTTAAACATAAAGTAGAATTTAGCTACAATTCTGAATAACAGGTATATAGCCTTGTACTGAATTACTTTATATTACCATCAGTTCTAAGCTATTTATCTGTTTCTATGTAGCCAATTATAATTCCATATCTTTACTTGATGGGATATTCTATATTGTGTTGATGAATTAACTCCCAAATCTCAGTGCCTCCATGATACTTTTGTCCATCTTGTCTTTGTACATTCTATGATTCTACAACAGAGGACTGACTATATGAATTTGAAATGAGCAGAAATTTACTGATGCCCAGTACTGGAGACTGAGGAGCCCAAGGTCAAGGCGATGGCACCTAAGGAGGCCTCTTGCCACATCATCCCATGATGGAAAGTAGAAGAGCCAAATAAAAGAACAGCACTGTGGCAAATCCATCCTCTTACAAGGATTTCCTTTCTGTGGTAGCAGCATCAATCAGTCCAAGAGGCCAGACTCACATGTTTGAATCAACATTTTATCTATTCATTTATTCCTTCTTTCATTTGTGGTACTGAGGATAGAATTCATTGCTTCATGCATGCTAGGTAACCACTCTACCACTGAAATATTTCCCTAGCCCTCTTTTCCCTTTTTATTTTGAGAGAGGGTCTCACTAAGTTGCTCAGTCTGGCTTTGGACCCACTCTGTCACCAAGCAGGCCTTGAATTTTTGATCCTCTTGCCTCCTCCCAAGTAGGTGTTGTTATAGCTCAGTGTTGTTTCATGTTCATGCATCCATTATGTGCCCCAGGTCTACCAGTACTCTGAAAGAACTTACTTCTATCAATAAGACAATCTGTTTCCACTTTCAGGCACAGAGCATCAGCCCAATGATTGATCCAGGAACTAGACAGAGGAGAACTCAGGCTTCCACTACAGAGCCACAGAAGTCACTTCCTGTACATTTGCCTAGAACCAATCACATGCTTTCAAAATAACTTCAAGGGAGGCTTGGAATTTGCATCTGAAACAGAAGGTGAAAGTATATGACAAAATGTTCTGCACAATATCCTAAGGCAGGGATTGTCCAAGGAGTGAAGGGTACTTCAACACTGTAGTGGTTTGAATGAGAATGTCCCCCACAGGCTCCAAGGATTTGAACATTTTGTCCCCAGTTGGTGGTGCTGTTTGGGGAGGTCTCAGAAGGTGTGGCTATGCTGAAGGAAGTACATGTCATGAGGGGCGGGCTTAGAGAGTTCTTAAGTCTTGCCAGATCTCCAGTCACGCTCTGCTTTCTGTGCCTACTTGAAGATGTGAGAGCTAGCTTCTGTTCTACTCCAGCCACCTCTGCTACCATGCCTCCCTGCCCTGACAAACCCTTGCCCCTTTGGAACCATAAGCTAAATAAACTACTCCTTTTATAAGCTCCCTCGGTCGTGGTATTTCTATCATAGCAACAGAAAAGTAACTAATACACTTGGCCAGCTGTATTTTATTTTATCTATTATTTTTATATGTGTGAGTTTATTGCCTGCATGTACATAAGTGCACCCATGTTACACAACGCCCACAGAAGTCAGAAGGCATCAGATCCCCTGGAACTGGAGTTTTGGACTGTTATTGGCTGCCATGTGGGTGCTAGGAACCAAACCCACATCCTCTGCAAGCACAGTCAGTGCCCTTAACCACAGAGCCATCTCTCCAGTCCTGTGGCCAGCTGCATTTTAAAGGGTAAGCTCTCTGAAAGTAGGGGTTTAGTCTGTCTCATTCTCCCTAGGGGTGGAAATAAAGATTTTCATTAAATATTTGCTGAGTTCACGAATAAAGCCTTTAAGACCAATTTTCATCTTAGGGTGTGTCAGTGTCTGTCCTACTATAGGGTCTTGATTCAAGAAAGTGTAACAGAATCAGCACCTGAAAAATTACATTAGTAGTTTTTAAAAAGTTACCAGTTACTGTTCACAAATTTGATGAGTGAACTCCTGGATTCTGAATTAGGTAAAAAGTATGCAGCTCCTATTTGGGAAGATTTTCTGTTTATAAAAATCTGATGCTCGCTGGGCATGATGATGCACAATTTTAGGCCCAGCACTCAGGAGGCCAAGGCAGGTGGATCTCTGTAAGTTTAAGCCTTGTCTGGTCTACAAAGTGAGTTCCCAGTCAGTCAGTCCTACATTGTGAGACCCTTTCCCAAAAATAATAAATAATAAACAAATAAATAAATATGAGACTCAAAGACCCTGTTCCTTAAGAAATTAAGCCTCAGTTAACCAGAAATTTTTGAATAATTATTCCATACATTTTTGGCTTAATTTAGAATTTTCTCCATTTTGACTTTAGCACACAAACCTGCCAACTATTTCTGTAAGATGTTTATGGTGTCCTGTGTCATAAAGTGATTTATTTAATTTTTTGTTACTTGGTTGTTTTGAAAATATGTAGTTAGCCTTCAAAATATTTTTTTGAGACAGGGTCTCACTGTATAGCCCTGGCTAGACTAGAAAATGATATGCAGACCAAGCTGGTCTTGAACTCACAGAGATCTGCCTGCATGTCTCCAGTGTGCTGGGATTAAAGATGTGCACTGCCACTCCCAATACAG
>NW_008353342.1:7163083-7177354 GCF_000622305.1 Nannospalax galili
TTATCTGTTTCTATGTAGCCAATTATAATTCCATATCTTTACTTGATGGGATATTCTATATTGTGTTGATGAATTAACTCCCAAATCTCAGTGCCTCCATGATACTTTTGTCCATCTTGTCTTTGTACATTCTATGATTCTACAACAGAGGACTGACTATATGAATTTGAAATGAGCAGAAATTTACTGATGCCCAGTACTGGAGACTGAGGAGCCCAAGGTCAAGGCGATGGCACCTAAGGAGGCCTCTTGCCACATCATCCCATGATGGAAAGTAGAAGAGCCAAATAAAAGAACAGCACTGTGGCAAATCCATCCTCTTACAAGGATTTCCTTTCTGTGGTAGCAGCATCAATCAGTCCAAGAGGCCAGACTCACATGTTTGAATCAACATTTTATCTATTCATTTATTCCTTCTTTCATTTGTGGTACTGAGGATAGAATTCATTGCTTCATGCATGCTAGGTAACCACTCTACCACTGAAATATTTCCCTAGCCCTCTTTTCCCTTTTTATTTTGAGAGAGGGTCTCACTAAGTTGCTCAGTCTGGCTTTGGACCCACTCTGTCACCAAGCAGGCCTTGAATTTTTGATCCTCTTGCCTCCTCCCAAGTAGGTGTTGTTATAGCTCAGTGTTGTTTCATGTTCATGCATCCATTATGTGCCCCAGGTCTACCAGTACTCTGAAAGAACTTACTTCTATCAATAAGACAATCTGTTTCCACTTTCAGGCACAGAGCATCAGCCCAATGATTGATCCAGGAACTAGACAGAGGAGAACTCAGGCTTCCACTACAGAGCCACAGAAGTCACTTCCTGTACATTTGCCTAGAACCAATCACATGCTTTCAAAATAACTTCAAGGGAGGCTTGGAATTTGCATCTGAAACAGAAGGTGAAAGTATATGACAAAATGTTCTGCACAATATCCTAAGGCAGGGATTGTCCAAGGAGTGAAGGGTACTTCAACACTGTAGTGGTTTGAATGAGAATGTCCCCCACAGGCTCCAAGGATTTGAACATTTTGTCCCCAGTTGGTGGTGCTGTTTGGGGAGGTCTGAGAAGGTGTGGCTATGCTGAAGGAAGTACATGTCATGAGGGGCGGGCTTAGAGAGTTCTTAAGTCTTGCCAGATCTCCAGTCACGCTCTGCTTTCTGTGCCTACTTGAAGATGTGAGAGCTTAGTTTCTGCTCCTCCTCCAGCCATGCCTGCCATCATGCCTCCCTGCTGTGATGGATTCTTGCCCCTTTGGAACCATAAGCTAAATAAACTCTTCCTTTTATAACTTCCCTTGGTCAAGGTGCTTCTATCACAGCAACAGAAAAGTAACTAAGACAAACATAAAAGGCAATTTAATTCTTATAATATGAAGAGCAACAACACTAATGTATTTTTGGTTCAGTAAAAATATTTGGCAAATTCAAGATC
Source organism: Nannospalax galili (assembly GCF_000622305.1). Taxonomy (NCBI): domain Eukaryota; kingdom Metazoa; phylum Chordata; class Mammalia; order Rodentia; family Spalacidae; genus Nannospalax; species Nannospalax galili. The sequence goes on from NW_008353342.1 coordinate 7,164,512, forward strand.
TGTACATTAAAAAAAGATCTTTCTGTAAATTACAATAGAATACTTCAACTGAAGGGAATCTATCATCTATCTATCTATCATCTGTCTATCTCAGCTATCATCTATCTATCTATCAATCAATCAATCAACCAATCATCTATTTATATACTTAACTTAAAAATCACAGCTAGGAGCACCCTTAGTAGTAAAAGACTGACTCCTTTCCCACTAAGACTAGGAGAAAGACAAAACTGCCTGCTCTTACTACCCACATTTACCCCACATTGGAAGTCCTAGGGAGAGCAGTGAGAAAAGAAAGCCACAACAGTATAGTAAGTACACAGAGAAGAAAGGAAACTGTTTATAAATGGCATGATTTAGAGACTTATGACTGAACATGGTGCTGCCTGTGGAATTAAAAAAAAATCCATAGTAACTGTGAACAAGTTATGAGAATTAATGTCTGAGTTTAAAGGTCAGGAGAGAAGAAGAAAATATATCAATCTCTGTCATATTCAGATACAATGACACTCCATAGGAAAAAGACCTCTCCCACAAACCCAGAATCACAAAAATAACAAAAAGTACAGTAAGACAAGTAATATTTAGACACTGAAGGGTTTTGAGCAGACACAGCAGGAGGACATTTCTTATAAAACACTGTAACTTCAATGCAAAATGGTCAACATGTTGCTGGGGCCATAGATCAGTTGGTACAGTCCTTGTCTGGCGTGCACGAAGTCCTAGGTTCCATCCCCATTGCAGTATAAACTGGGTGTGGTGGTGCATACCTGTGACTCCAGTGGTCAGGAGTAGAGGCAGGAGGATCCAGAGTTCAAAGTCATCATTGGCTACATAGTGAATCCAAGGCTAGCTGGGGCTCTGTGATACCCTCTTGGAAAAAGAAAAAAAAGAGAGGGAGAGAAGGAGGGAGGAAGGAGGGGAGGAAAGCAGAACGGAGAGGAAGAAGGAAAAGACGGAAGGAGGAAACAGAGCCAAGAGCCTCAATCACTGAAGGATCTTTTCTGGAGTGATCTAGAAGAGATAGAAATACTGCAGATGACTTAGGAGAAAAAGGGGAAAAGTTTACAGAGTGCAGCAAAGGGAATTCATTAATTCCAAAGGATAACAGGAAGTACAGTGTCTGTGGTATCATGTGGGTAGGAACTGTTTTACCCACAGGCTTTGTTTTCTTTGTTTTGAAAACAGAGAGGCTGGGGGGTCCTTCCTCCCCCATTAAGCATTTAACAGCTTATGCGGCAAAGCATGCCAGGTACTCCATGCTGATCACTACAACATCTCAGCCAACAGTTCCTGACATATTTTCTTGCAAGCAATTCAATCCTTCTTCCCAGTGGTTCATACAGCTCCCTCTGGCCCGGCAAGCAGAGGCGGGACACACTGGAGTGGCTTTCACACCGCCTGACAGCGGTCCCACACTGTCTCAAAGAGGTTCTGCCCAGTCGGCAGAAGGCAGACTGGAACCAAGAGCATTGGAAACTTCAGAGAAGGCGAATCCTCAGCACATTTGGCAGTGTCTGTTCGGGGCAGGAACAACTGTTAATTGTCTACTGGGAGTAAAAATAGAATTTGGCATGGTGAAACTGAAGAAATATGTCTGTGATTACAAAAACACTTGTTCTCTCAGAGGGCGGGCTGTTTCCATTGTTCTAGGAGCGACTGCCTCTTCTGCTTCTCTCCCCATCCTCACCGAGCCCCAGCAGAGACACTAAGAACTTGGATCAGCTGCTCTGCTCACCTCCGTGCTCTTCTTGGGTAGACGTGGGCTCTGCTCTGGTCTTTTCTTCCTAGCTTCTGAGTTCTTGAGGAGAACTCACCAGATTCGGTAGGAAAAGCTGGCTCAAAGTGACTGATCAGCAAGTGGCAGTCCCTCTGTCTAAAGGCAGCCCTTCCAATTTCTGTGCTGCCTGCAGGAGGACCATTGCAGGAGGATGACAGCACTGACAGGGGCCTGGTTCCAAAGAATACAAGAAAAAGAAAGCCACCATATCTTCCCCCCAACCGGCCCAATAGTAACTTAGTCTGATAGAAAATAGGAGTTGATGGGGAGATCGGTCAGTCAGTAAAGTTCTTGCCAGGCAAGCATGAGGACCTGTATCTGAGTCTACAGGACCTCTGAGCATAGCATTTAGAATCCCAGCCCTAGGAAGGCAGAGACTGGCAAATTCCTAGAACTTACTGGCCAGCCAGCTTAGCCAAATCAGTAAGCTCCAGGTTCAGTGAGAGAGCCTATCTCAAAAAACAAGGCAGAGAGCAATAGAGGAAAATACATGACATCAATTTATGCCCCCTCCCCCACATGCACACACATACAAGGCACACCTGCACACATGTGTACACACATACACCACACACAAAAAAGAAAATATACAGAAGTCATTGTGCAAACATTAGCAAAAAAATAAACATGAACCAGAAAATCAGGCTCCCAAGTCCCTGCTGGTGGAAGGGAATGAGGTCAACCACCTCTCTCTTCAGACCCTGTCTGAGCCCAGGGGCATCGCTGTAGACAGAGCCAGGCCCCTGCTGGGAAGGTGCTGAGCATTATGTAACAGCACCAGATGTTGCTCCCTCCACCTAGTGCTGATGTGTAACATTAGACACACATACTTCTGTCCTGAACACTGCCCATGTGCTTTTCAGCTAAATGGCCTGACACACACAGTGGGTGTATAGGGAAATAGAAACTCAGATTTTCCACAGATCCCAGCCATATGTTTTTATGAGTCTTGTTCCTCTGAGGTGCAGTCTGTGCAAAAGCAGAAACCACAGCTTTAATTGCTGGTGGGTTTTCAAGACACAAGTGAAGATGTCAGAACAAACCTAGTTACTGTGCACCACAAGGGTGCGGAAGAACCAAGGGGCCACTCCAAGGGAAGCCACCTTCAATCTGGCTCCTGGGGAAGGAGCAAGCGAATAGGAGACAAATGTTTTGTGAAAATAAACTCCTGCTCCAAAAGACACCTTTTAAATTTTAGTTACGTTTTAGACTAGAACATTCCCCCCCACACCAAAAAGTCAAGCTATTCCTGGAAATGCAATTAAAACTCAGAAATTCCAAGCAATTCAACCCTGAAAAAGAAAATAAAATTCTAGATCTGTCACAGCGTTTATCTAACCCAAATACTGATAAGCTACCAAAGGGGCAAAGAGAGAATATTGTCGGAAGATTGGACAAAGAAAATTGTCCATCAAGTGATGGCTCGGAGGGCATCAGATTTCTCAGAAGTCCATGAAGGGGGACTGGAAGAAGTTGAACCCTACTGAACAGAAAGTACATCCTAAAATTAAAAGATGTTTTTAAAACATCAAGTTGGCATCTCATTCCTTACCTTCTGAAGGTCACTGTGCCTGCTGAGCATGTGTTTGTGTTTGGGTGTGTGTATGTGTGTGTGTGTTCATATGTGTATGTGTTTTCACATAGAGACCAAGGACAACCTTGAATGGCTTCCTGTATTACTTTCCACTTATTTTTTGAGAAAGGGTCTTTCACTGAACTTGAAGCTTGCTCTTTCTGCTAGACTGGCTGGCCACCAAGCTACAGAGATGCTCCTGACTCAGCCTCCCCAGGCCCTGGGATTACAGGTGGGAGTCATCTTGCTCAAGCATTTTACCTGGGTGCTGGGGATCTGAACTCAGGTCCTTATGGTTGCAGAGTAGAAACTTGACCAGCTGAGCCAACTTGCCAGCCCTGTGGCATGTATATTTATTTATTTACCTATTATTTTTATTTGTAGGACTATTTTGCTTGTATGTATGTAAGTGCACCCATGAGTGCAATGCTTGCGGAGGCCAGAAGAGGGTGTCAGATCCTCTGGAACTGAAATTACCCAGGGCTAACAAGCCACCATTTTGAATACTGGGAACCAAACCCAGGTTGTCTGCAAAGGAGCAAGTATTCTTAAACACTGAGCCATCTCTCTAGCCCCTCATGTATATTTTAATGTTTTTAGAGAAGCAATGATCTTATACCAAGCATACGCACACACACGCACACATTATTTTCTAACTCCTTAGAAAAGAAAGTCAGAAAGAACAGAAAGAAAAATCAAACATAGTATTTTAAGTTCAAGTACATTTCAGAATCTTTTTGGGAAATGAATCTTTACCAGGTCAGCTAAGAGAGAAGCTAGAAATGGGAGGAAGACAATTGCCACCGGGCAGAGAGGCACCTGCCAGTAGGTGACGAGAGTTAGGGAGACTGAGGATGGACCAGAATGACAGTGAGAGCTAGGCTAGGAGCGAAGGGCACTTGCTCTGTCTGGTTCTGGCCCCTCTGGAACAGAGCTGGAGTCGGAGACACATTGAATGCTAAGCCAGGACCCAAGGGTGTGCCTGGTCCCAGTGCAAGACTGGTGACAGGAAAGGATCTCAGTGGTGAGGGCAAACCTTGGCAACCTCTTCTGCTGGCCACAGTGTGCATCCAGGGTAGCACAGATGCCTCAACTGCCAGGGAGCCAGTATCCCTGCTTTCAGTTTGTCAGTCATGTGCTCTGGGCTCCCTGCCTGTGTTCAGCCACAAGGTGCTCACACCAGCACTTCTCATCAGTATTGCATTGCCTTGCCGTGGCCAAATTTTATGGTTCCAAAAAGTTAGTAGACCAGGCCCAAAAGAACCCTGACTTTGATTTAATACCAAATAGAGCATTGCTTTTCTAACTATTTCTGTTATTACAAATTATTTGGCTTATTTCTGTTTTCATGCTGATTGTAAAATTTTCTATTTTTTTAGAAAAGTGGTGGGTGTTTTATAAGAAATACAGCCCAGAGCCACACAGTAATTCCACAAATGCTTCCCATAGGCCTCTGCTGGAGGAGGGGGCTCTTAAAGAGAAGCATTAGAATCCAGCTCTAGCTGGACCACTCTGTGAGGAGCATTAGAATCCAGCACCAGCAGTCAGGCTTGGTGGTACATACCTTTAATCCCAGCACTTAGGAGGCAGAGATAGGTGGATCTCTGTAAGATTGAGGTCAGTTTGGTCTACATAGCAAGTTCTAGGCCAACTGGGGCTACCTGGAGACCCTGTCTCAAAAAGACCAATAATAATAATGATAATAATAATAATAATAATAATAATAATAGAATCCATTACCAGCTAGACCATTCTGTGATTTGAGACACTCATACACTGTAGGTTTTCTGGTTTTCAGATTTCTTGCATCACTGTTGGAGTTGAACTGTCTTTTTCTGCCTGTCAACATTTTAGGTGATCTTTATTAAATAGGCTACATTAACACTTGTTATATATACAGCATATAAATCATTTAACAAATTATATAAAGATTATAAGATAGATTTCTACTAAGATATTTTTTATGTAGCTGGATAGTTCAAGATAAGCATTTGCCAGGTATCCTTTATTTTATTTTTGTCTGTTTTTTTTAAAGACAGGGTCTCTAAAACCAAGGCTGGCCTTCAGCTCAGTATGTAGTTGAGAACAACTTTGAACTTCTGATCTTTCTGCGTCTACCTCTCAAGTTCTGGGATTACAGGTTTATGCCACCATACCTTTATGTGAGGCTGGGAATCAAACTCAGGGCTTCGTGCATGCTGGGCAATTACTCCACCAAATGAGCCATGTCTCCAGGCTGTATCTTCATCTTGGCATTATTTAAATGAATGATATATATGAGATATGCTTTGATTATATATCTTTCCCTGTGTGATAGCCCCAGGGCAAAACAGTTGTCCAGGTATTAGACAAAAGCTGTTATCTTACCAAAACCTTACACAGTGGTAAATAGTATTATTTGCCATCACTGTTCCTACTCCAACTAAGAGTGGCAGACAATGCAATAAGAGAAGAATAACAATTCAAAGGTATAAACTCTGCAAACAAAGAACTCCTTACTTAGGGGGTCTATTGAAAAACAATTAGAATTGCTGGGTGTGGCAGAGCATGCCTTTAATTCCAGCACTTGGGGGGCAGAGGCAGGCGGATCTCTCTGAGTTCAAGGCCAGCCTGGTTTACATAGAAAGTTCCAAGCCAGTTGGGCTACAGGGGAGACCCTGTCTCAAAAAAATTTTTAAAAAAAAGAAAGAAAAGAAAAACAATTAGAATAAATAACACAGTGGTCAATCAATTATGAGAAAAAAAAATCAAGTTCTAGGTGTAATGCATTTTGATATTTGTATCCCAATAAACAGAAAAAAAACCTTGCCTATTTAAATGTAGATATCTGTGTTATAGATCATTTATAAAAGGTCTTTGCAATATTGTTGCACTTGATTAGAATAAATAAGCTCTCTTAAAAATGTATTCTATTTTACTCATTAAATTGGGCAGGGGTCAATAAAAGGAGGTTCAGATATAGGAAGGGATCTAAATACCATCAAATTATGTTGCATGAAAATCACAAAAAATCAATAAAGTGTACTGTATTTTATGAAGCTGATCTATTTTTCTGTGCCTCGCCTCTTATTAATTCCATCATATTTTTTTTGTATTCCACATGTCAAAAAATATATATTCTTAAGCAGAAATGAGCTCCTGGTGTACTGAGTCACCAAGAATTCTATTGCTCCGCCTAAGAAGTGAAGTCAGGCTGCCTGTTGCTACAGCTTAGGTCTTGAGTCCTCTGTAACCCCCACCCACTAGCCCTGTGTGAGAAGCTAATGCTGATGCCCCAAGGTGGTGCTATGGGAGGCGGTAGGGCTGTGAGAGATGGTGCCTGTGTGAGGACCTGTGGTCCTGAAATTGTGGGAGCCTGGCTTTCTCATCCCTCTCTCTTTGTGCTTCTGGACAATGAACTGTAGTGTCCATCTCCGCTTTCTGCTCCTCCATAAAATGCTACCTCACCACAAGCCCAAAGCAGTGTGGCCTGTGCTAGACCCAACCCCCGCAAACCACTGGCTGAAATAAGACTTCTCTCTTAAATGTTGATCATGTCAAGTGTTTTAAGATATTGATGACACCCAAAGCTGACTGACACACCTAGGAAACTGGAAACAGACAAGTGAAAGAAAAGCTAGAGAACCACAGAGACTTGCAGAATCCCAGGTCCCAAAGCCTTTCTCCAAAGCAGCTGTGGAAGAAGCCCTCAAGACCCTCAGCTGGCGTCTAACACAACAGCCTTCGGGACCATCACCTGACTCAGAATCAGCTGTGCAAATGTTTGTTCAGCAGTTGTTAGAGGCAAACTTGCTCCTGCATCTAAAAATGTAATGATGCAATTTCCAAGGTGACTTTACAGTTTGTGTCTACAAAAATGCCCAGATAAAATTACTGCCCTCACTGTAATACACCCCCAAAGTTATTGCTCAGAATCATTTTGATAAGAAATATTCCCCCTGAAGTCTAAATTAAATCATATGACTTTCAACAGGATACCAAAGACTTTTTTCTAAAAAATAAATCGAAAATAAGAACTGTTGTTAGTGAAATGAATACACAGGCCCAGCTGGCCTTTGCTTTCCTGCCAGGCTGTTGCCATGGAATGTTCTCCAATAGCCTTAAGAGAAAGGTGTCCGTATTTCCCCAGTTACTTTGTTGACTACTGTATTCTTTGTACATATGTATACACACATGGGTGTGTACATGTGTATGTACAGAGAACAATTATTCCTTGCACTTGTATGAAGTCTGTAAGTGAAGGAGGATGAGATGCCACGCTACGAATGTCGCTCCTCTACCACAGAGAGGCACTACCAGCAAGATTTGCATTACCAGTAGAATATGACTTTTCTACTGAGCGGTGGATTCTATCACACCGGGTTTTAAAGCAGAAAAGAGTTCAATCTTTCATGGCAGACCCAATATTTTCTGTAAACCAAAAACAAAACTTCTTATTATGAGACATGCATTTTTATAATGAGTGCAGTGATTCTGGGGATCACATCTAGAGACAGAGTCAGTTAAAGGCAGAGACAGGGCCTTAGAATAGAAATATTACAACTGATTACTAGAGGTTCCTTTCCTGATTTCTCTCTTCATTTCTATTATTTTTTTCCATTCATACCAAGACAAAAGATAGATGAAGCATCTGGGAGCCATGGATCTGAACTCATGCAGTAGCTGAGCCTGTGTGCACTCCCTGAGGAAAGTGAGCTAGGCTTTGGCTCTTGCTTCCCTTTGTTCAGAGGAATCTTGGGCTCAAGTGACTGGAGGTCTGTAGGCATTGAGAGAGAGTGTGGGCACATGTTTAAATGAATCTCCCTCCCGTGTTGTGTCTCGGATAGAGATAAACTTGTCAACCACTCAAGGGGTACTGAAAATTTGACTAGCCCCCAAATACCACCCTATCAGCATGGCATTCAGCGGCAAATTCTCTAGAAGTGAGTCATTCCTTAGACTTCTCATTCCTCTTAAACACCAGAGGTTTTTACTTGGGGAAAAAAGCCACATACTAGCCTGCTAGTATACTCAGCTGGTCAGCAGCCAGAAGAACTCTCAGGAAAGGGACTGTTGGCAGTGTGTGGTTCCAGATTGGCGTCAATCACAGACTGCAGATACAGTGTAAGCCCTGAGTGAAGCAGTCCACAAGCAGAGTTTTGTGGATATGCTGGCTGGTACACTGGTCACCTGATGGTGTGTGACCAGAATAAACAATTTGCTATCAAGAGAAAAAGAGCTGGTTTTGGAGACGTGAGAGATAAGGCATGCAATGACAATATCATAATGTAGAACCATATCCTACAAAGCTGAGAAAGTTCAATAAATTAAGAAATAATAACAGAGGGGAGTGGAGAGATGCTTCAGCTATTAAGAGCCCTGGCTGTTCTTGCAGAGGACCTGAGTTTGGTTCTCAGAACACACATGGCACATAGCAAATATGCAAAACTCCAGTTCCAGGGGATCCGATGCCCTCTTCTGATCTCCAGGGGCATCACACAACAGGGGTACACTTGCATACATGCAGGCAATACACTCATACACATAAAATAAAAAGTAAAATATTTTTTAAAAATAATAAAAGAACAGCAACTGCTGTGAAGGGTCAGCAAACAAATGACTATCACTGTAGAAACAGGACCAATGGAGAAGACAGGAAACAATCAGAGAGCAGTGGACATTTATCTACCCAGCTGACCTTGTCACTAAGGACTCTAGATACGTGAAGCTAGTTAGAAGCTCAGAAGGTCAACATGCAGGGAAGAAGGAAAGAGACCATGCAGGGTTGAGCAGACAGCACTGGAATGAAAAAGCTACTTGTAGCTCGCTCTGGATGTAACACTTTGGAAAAGGAGATTTTAAAGAGAAATTTTAGAAATCATTGATTGTGGAACTCAGTCTTGTTCTTAGTGATAAAAGTATATTGACGTTTTTATCTAATTTTTCAAATGTGCGGTGTATGTATAAGTGTGGGGTGTTTCTCTGTGTGTGCACTCATGTATGTGCATGTCAAGGTCACAGGTCAGCCTCAGGTGGTATTCTGCAAGTGTTGGTGCATGCACATGTCAAGGTCACAGGTCAACCTCAGGCAACCTTGTTTTTTGAGACAGGGTCTCTCACTACCCTGAAACTTCTGATTAAGCTTGAATGGGAAGTCCACATGCCCCAGGGATCTACCTGGCTTCTCTTCTGCAACATTAGGGTTACAAGCATGTGCCAGACCACACTTGACTTGGCTTTTTTGTAGGGTTTTTGGAATTGAAGCCTGTTCTTCGTGTTTGCATAGCAGGTACTTTACCAACTGGACCTCTCCCCAGCCCTTATCCTATTTTTTTTTTTTTTTTGAGAAAATGCCATCATTGGACTCAAGTAAAAAATTACCAATTTGAAGAAACAGAAGCCACATACATGCTCCATGATGTGCAGACACTCATGGAGATCAGGTACAATTGTAAGCAAAGGTCCAGCTTGAGGTGAGACAGGAGCTGCAGGCATCAGAGAATGGATGTCCAGGACATTTGGCTTGGGATATTTAGGAGCTAGAAGGTGAGTAGGATGTGAGTTCAGAGAAGAAGAAAAGGGAGCCAGGCAGGATGGAGTGAGTGCCTGTTCTGCGAAGCTATTATCTGGGTTTTGGTATGGGTAAGAAGTGTGGGCAAGAAAGTACAACCCATGTTTCCATTTTGTGTGTGACTGGCACATATGTGTGTACAGGGACATTTCCTAGAGGCACTGGAATCTGGGACACTGGAATTCAGGAGAGTCAAGCACAGAAAACACTCACCTTGTAGGGCTTTCACAAAGTCCTCAAGACGACTGAGAAGCAGACTGGAGGACCTAGTAAGTCACGAAATACGCATTTTATGTGGACGCCCAGGAGAAGGGGAGGGGCCCACAGGAACTTTGCAGGTGTGACAATGGTCCGGTAGATGAAGGAGAGAATGACAGAAGGAAACAGTCTCCACAACTGAACCGAGTGGAACCTTTCAAAATCACTGGAATAACTACTGCCTGAAGCTCAACATTTTTCCAGAAATTACATAATTTGAGGCTACAACCTTTGTGTGTGTGTGTCCATGCATGCGTGTGTGTGTGTGTGTGTGTGTGTGTGTTTGTAATACATGCATGCAGGAGTCCTGAGTTGTGTGTGTATTCATGTGTGCATGAGTTCATGAGTGTGTATGCACGCATGCATGTGTGTGCACATGTATGTAGAAGCCAGGAGTCAATCTCAATTGTCATTCCTTCTTCTGGAGCCAAAATCTATCTTGGTTTTCTGCTTTGTTTTGCTTGGTTTGGTTTGTTTTTTGTTTTGAGACAGGGTCCCTCACTGCCTGGGAGCTTATCCATTAGATTAGACTGGCAGGCCACCAAACCCCAGGGATCCACCTTTCTCTGACTCCCCAGCACTGGGATTATAGATATGTGCTTCCAAACCCTACTTTTTATGTGGATGTTGGTGATTGAACTGAAGTCCTCACGCTTGTACAGGAAGTACTTTACCAACTGAGTTATGCCCCATTCCCATAAGCCATTCCTTTAGCTTCATATCTACAGGCAGTTACAAGACTAATTTCTACCTCAAAGGAAAGTGTCTGTGACAGGCCTGAAGTGGACTTGTGATTGGGCACTTGGTGTTTATATTCTGGCTCACAGCATGGGTTTTGGCCTATTTTTTCAGAGGTTGCTTGACCACTGAACTCTCATTGTCTCTGCTTGTGTGACCAGGAGAAATGCTTTGAGCTGGGCTTCAACTGCTATAAAGACTAACAACTGCAGGGGCTGGAGAGATGGTTCATCGGTTAAGAACACTGACTGCTCTTGCAGAGGACCAGGGTTCAATTCCCAGCACCCGAATGGCAGCTAACAACCATCCATAACTCCAGTTCCAGATACTCTTTTCTGAAACTGTGGGCATTGCATGACATGGGTGCACTTACACACATGCAGGCAAAACAGTCATACACATAAAATAAAAATGATGAATAAAATATTTTTTCAAAAGAATAACAACTGCAATGCAAGGCAAAAGAGAAGGGTTGGGCTCCAGCTGTGGCTCAGCAAGGGAGTGTTTGCCTGGCAAGCAGGAAGCCCTGGGTTCCTTCCCCAGAACACATACACTAGCTGTGGCCCTGCATACCTGTAATATCTGCATACCAGCATTTGGGAGGTAGAGGCAAGAGGATTAGATGTTCTAGGCCATCTTCTACTACATAGGAAATTCTAAGCCAGCCTGGGATAAAGGAGACACTATCTCAAAAAAGAAAGAAAAGAAAGAAAGGAAGGAAGGAGGGAAGGAAGGAGGGAGGGAGGGAGGGAGGGAGGAAGGAAGGAAGGAAGGAAGGAAGGAAAGAAGGAAGGAAGGAAGGGAAAGGGAGAAAGGGATGATGGAAGGGGGAGAGAATGAGAGATAGGGAGAGAGAGAAAAAAGGAGGCGGAAAAGGAGGACAGAAAGTGAATGTTCTAGTTGATATCTACTAAGAGCTCCTGTGGCCACATCAGGGCCATTCTCTCTGAATCACAGTTTCCCACAAGCTTTCTGAGGATAATGAAAATTGTGGGTTGTCAGGGGAAGAAGGGAGTAGTCTCAGCTTTCATGGTTTTTCTCATGATTGTTGCATAATACAAAGAAGCTGTTGCAACTAATATAGGCAGTAAATTTTGTGATTCCTGAAATTATTCTTAAAATTCATATAAGATTCACTTCATGTATTCATTAAAAAGGTATATTCACTAACAACTCAGTCAAGCCAATCAACTAACAAAGCAAACAGCCTATAAAGTTATATAGAATGCTTGATGAAGAACAAAGTTGTAAAACATATAGATCCATTCCCACCAAGGTGCTTCCAGTCTCCCAAGATAAACAGGCCTGCAGAAAGTCAACCAGAATTTAAACTCTATCAAGAACACCTATCTCCAGCCAAGCAGAGTGATTGCTCTGAGAATCACCTTCCCTTGACAAACAGCATAGGACTAAAATAAAACTCAGACCAGGGACCACTGTGATCCTCGAAGAAATGAGCTAGGTCAAGTGCATGCCATGGATGCTCCGGCCTTCTTCCTAAAGTTGCTTTCTAAAAATGGTGCTGTTAGGCGGCCCAGTAGAGATTTCAGATGGGCAGACATGGGCAACAGGCTGCAGATCACAGGAAAAAAAGGCAGAACTAGGAAGCCATGCATATCCACAGAGCATTCCCCTTTAAGTTCTTGGACATCTAGTAAGCAGCACACAGAGAACTCCCTGGACAATCCAGATATCCATGGAGACCTCAAAGGCTTCTTTAGAAGTAAAACCACTCTAGACTTACTGGGCTGACATACCCACATACCAAAGTTTTAAAAACCATTCAAAGCAAACAGGAGTAGTAGCATGTGTCTGTGATCTCACATTGCAGGAACTGAGACAAGTGGATCAGTAGTTCAAGGTCATCCTCCCCTATATAGCAAGTTTAAGACCTACATAAAACTCTGCCTCAAAAAAAAAAAAAAAAAAAAAAAAAAAAAAACC
>NW_008353342.1:7177368-7242883 GCF_000622305.1 Nannospalax galili
AGGGATGAACTGCATGTCAGAATAAAGTCAACACTTATTAAAAACAAAACCTTAGCCAGGCATGATAGCTCTCACCTGGATTTTAAACACTTGGGAGCTAGAAGCAGGAGGATGACAAGTTCTAGGCTAGCCTAGGCTACATAGTCACATTCAGTCTCAAAACAAACAAAAATTACCACCTTCAACCAGAAAAACCCAAATCAAATCCTGGCTCCTCCCACAGTGACCTTCTACAAACTCCACCATGCTTTTAATTCTAATTATTAGAAACACAAAGAGGAAACAAAATGGACCCGTAACTAAGGGCTTCATTAAAGACAGACTCAGAGATGTGATCTGAGGACAGCGGGTACAAGGAGGGAACAGGGGAGCTCAGTGGAGAAATGGGAGGCAGATGAAGTGTTTAAATGTGAATTCCAGCAGCTGATAATGAAATGTCTGGCCTCAGGTTATCACATGATGTGGTTTTCGGTCAGCTAGACACTAGAAAAATACATGAGCATCAGAAGATCTTGTGTTCAATGAAACCCAAATGAAAGTATTTTTGATTCTGTAAAGGAATATGTCCCCATGACAGGAACAAACCAAGCACTGTCACCTTCATACAGCCTCAGGCAGAGATCATATTTTCTAAAAATAGTCCTAAATTTCCAAAATTTACCAATAGACATCACCTTGTAAATCACAAATTCTAAGCATGTTAAACATACACACAATAAACAAAGTTGTAAAGCTGTCAGAGTCAGAGTGCCGAGAACCCATGCTAACAGAGAAAGACCTATCAAAGCAGTAAACACAAACAGTAGTTGAAAGGGAGAAATACGTAAAAAGAATTTTATTTCTCATCAGAAACAATGTAAGCCAGAGGACAGGACGTTGGAATGATGTGTTAAAATACTAAAAGAAAAAATAGTATTTCAGATCAGAATTCCATAACCAGTGGAAAATCTTCTAAAATGAAGTTGAAATAAAGACATTTTAAAATAAGCAAAAGCTACAAGAATTCATTATCACAGACCTGCCCTGAGAGAAATGTCAGCCAGGGACCCTGAGGATGGGGGCCAGAGGGAACTCAGATTCCATAGCAAGAGGAGATTGCCGGGAAGCAGGTGGCCGAGTGCAGCAGGCATTTCCATGCTTGAAATCTTCTTATCTTTTGTGTGTTTTTATAGTCCAGGCTGGCACCGAACTCATTGTGTAACCAAGGGTGACCTTGAATTTCAGACCTTCTACCTTCCCAATGCTGGGATTGCAGGTGTGCCCCACCACGCACAGTATATGTGATGCTGGGATGGAACCCAGAGCCCCCTGCATGCTAGGTGAGCAGTCTAACAAAAGAACCGCAGCCACAGTCCAGGACTATAATCTAAAGGAAAACACTGAGGGCAATGTGTGAACCAGAAGATGCTGCCAAGCTGGCCCATCTGGACCAAGTCGGTGCGATGGCACTAGAACAGAAAGGAGACGCTGAAGCAAGAGCAGTAACAACAGAAGCTGTGTGTGACTCAGAGAAACAGGGTATCCTTGAGTTAAATAGCACAGAAAGAATAAGGCCAAATAAAGATATAAAGAATTTCATGTTATAGTTGCCTAGGTGGGTGCTGACAACAAACATGAAGTTTCTTGGATTTGTTTCTAAATTTGCCTTCAGTAGCTGTATTGGGCCAGTTTCCTGTAGTGTAGCAGTATACCAGAGACAGGCTACTTTAAGAAGAAAAGAGGTTTTAATTTCACAGTTTTTGGAGGCTACAAGTGTGAACCCTTGGTACAAGCTTTGTTAAGTTCCCATGGTCGAAGTGGGAAGTGCAATAATAAGTCAGAGAAACTGAGGTCCCAGAATTCCTTCTAAGGGTGTAGCTTAAATTGACCTAAGGGCTCTTGTTACACCTCACCGTCTTTCAACACTATCACACTAACCTTTTGGGGACATGCTGAATCATGTCCCAATTATAACAGTGACAGATATTATTTAATAATATATCATTTCAAAAATCTAGCAATAGTTCAGTTTTGGGCACGGTGAAAACAGCTCCCAGAGCTTTAACAAAGATGAGTTTTGTGTTTCAGCAGGAGTCACACAGCCTTCCTGTAAGAAAAGAATTCTCTTAATTGCCACAGCCCTCTTTCACCTCAGCTAGATATGGTCCTTTTCCTTTTCATTAACACTCTGCTTCCTTTAAAAATAAAAATGCCCCCTAGAAAGAGTCACACAAAACCTCTTACTATTTCCGTCTGAAAGCGGCTATCAAAAAATAACTTGTTGGCTATCTGCAAGGCCAGAGAGTAATAGCAGATCAAGGAAGTTTCAAAGAAGCAAGGGAAATAATTTCCTAATGGATCCTGAAGTGGGGATGTCTGGGGAGCCAGGACAAGGCTGATCCTGGAGGAAACAGGCTCTGTTGAGCCACCTGCAGCGAAGGGGAGGAGAGGATTAACTCAGAGGGAGGCAAGGATGTGCAGAAACATCTCCACCTGCTTTGCAATTACAGGACCAAATAGCTGTTGGAGGCAGAGAACAGACACTCTGCCAGCTGTGTGAGAGGCAGGGGCATTTGATGGCAGTCGCAGGTGGAGGGGTCAGGCAGGGTCTTGGTGCATCGATGCTGCAATGATGAATGGTGAGCAGCACAAGTCTATTGCTTATGTTTTGGAGGCTGGAAAGATCGAGGCCGAGTCAGGCCAATTAGGAGCCAGGTCAGGGCCTGTTACTCACAGGCAATAACACCTATGTTTTCACATGGGCAAGGACAAGGCCACTCTCTGGTCTCTTAGGTATAGGAATCAACCTCATTCAAAAGGGCAGAGCTCCCTATCTTAGTCACCTCTCAAAGGGCCTGCATCTTAATCTCATCACCTCAGTTACGAAATTTGGAGGGTTCAAAAACATCGAGACCACGTCAGGAATTAATTTCTGTCCTATATGGTCCTCTGTGTTCATGTACACTGAGAGGTAGGACACAGCATGTGCGGTAATCATGGCTGTTTTCAGGTTGTGTCCCCTCAAATTCCCCCACACTCAGGTGCGGATGACGGACAAACGACTGACAATAGAGCTGGCTTGCCTTAAACACTGTAGTGGTGTAGCCACCCGCATTCAACCTTTTTACCCAAAATAAAAGAAACATTCTCCAACAATGCTATAAGCACATGTATGTAAAATAGATATGGAATTGATATTACAGAATTTTCTATATGTTACACAAAGAGCATGATGGAATCATCACATTTCCATCACCTGTCACACGCCACTCTCACGCACAGCAATCCATTGCATTCTAGTCTAAGTTTTCTAATTTATTTTATCAAAGCACGTTAACCTCCTCCCGTGTACTGATGCCATGATTCATCAAAAGACTTAGAGTTCTGATTTTAAATCAGGATCAGAGTGTTCAAGTTGGCTTTCTGTGTATAAGGTGTGCACACGTGAGTGTCCTGTGTGTACACATTCAGCATTCAAACGCATACCTTTCACCATCCTTTGGACTATCAGATTTAATGCCCAGTGATTACAATTATTTGGAATATGCTTTTGCTCTCTTGGAAAAATATGAACTTAAATATAGTGTATTTTTATGCAATTGCTACACTATCTGAAGATGAAAGCAGCCCGGCTTCCCAGAATACCGAACATCTCTTGGTAAACTTCTGAACGAAACAAAGCTGTGTTCGGGTTTATTCTCGTTTAGGTGATGTTTGAGCCCTGAGTAAATTTATTGCATGCACCCCAAAAAAGTTATTTGTATTCATATATAAAAGAGATTTAGCCAGGCATGGTGGCGCACACCTTTAATCCCAGCACTCGGGACGCAGAGGCAGGCGGATCTCTGTGAGTTCAAGGCCAGCCTGGTCTACATAGTGAGTTCCAGGCCAGCTGGGCCTACAGGGAAACCCTGTCTCAAAAAGACCAAAAAAAAAAGAGGTTTAGATTTTAGACTCAGAAAAATTAGATAATTGGCTTCATGAATTTCCCTCAAGACATTGTCAAGTCATGTAATAAATCTCCCCACTGTGGACTAGTTAGTATCACGATCCTCAGAAAACACCCTGTCTCCAGTCTGTGTGGAAGTCAAAGTGCCTGTGAATTCAGGCCCACACTTACTGAACATGTAGATCCTACACTTGCATATTGTTTTGGTTACCTATCTCATTTCTGGGCCTAATACCTAATAAGAAACAACTTCATGGAGGAAAGATTTATTTTGATTCCCAGTTTCAGAGGGGATACAATCCATTACCGTGGGAGATCATAGCAGTAGGTGTGTGAGGCAGCTGGTCATACAGCATCTGCACTTCGGAAGCAGAGGCAGATGAATTCACATATTTAGCACCTGTCCTTTCTATCCAGTCCAGGATCCAAGCCCATTGAATCGTAATTCAGAGTAAGTCTTCCCAGCTCAGTTAAGCCTCTCTGGAAATGCTCACAGACACTCTCAGAACAAGTCAAACTCACAGTGAAAATTAATCATCGCACATATACACAAAGGTATTTGTAAATATATTTAAAAAGATAAGTCAATGTATTAAATAGCATTTACCTGGAGGTAAAACATGTGTGTACTATCTGTGAATGCACATGTGTGTGGCTGCTGGATGTCCACAGCAGGTTTCTTCCTCAGCAACTCTCTATTTTAAAACCTCTATTTATTACTCTTGTGTGTCAAAGCATGAGTATGGAGGTCTGAAGACAGCTCTATGGAGTTGATTCTTTCCTTTAACCTTTACCTGGATGCCTGGTATCAAATTCAGGTTTTCAGGCTTGGATGGCAAGGACCTTTAATCACTGAGCTATCTTGCTGGCCCCCTACCTTATTTTTTAGGATTTATTTATTTTTATTTTATGTCTATGTGTCAGTGCTTGCACACACACACACACACACACACACACACACACACATATATATATTTTATATATATACATATACCATGTATATGCCTGGTGCCCATAGAGGCCAGAAGAGGGAGTCAGGTCCCCTGGAACAGGAGTTAGAGATGACTGTAGGTCACTGTGTGGGTGCTGGGAACTACACCTAGGTTCTCTGCAAGAGCAGCAAGTGCTCTTAAATATTGAGCCATGTCTCCAGCCCACATCTACCTTTTTTTTTTGAGACAGAGTCTCTCACTAAACCTGGATCTCCCTGATTCTGCTAGGCTGGCTGGCCAGCGAGTTTCAGGGTTCCTCCATCACCCTAGCAGTGTGGCTGCAGGTATGTGGTACCATGCTTGGCTGGGCTTTTTATGTAGGTTCTTAGGGATCAAATTTAGGTCTTCATAGTTACATGCCAAGCACTTTATTAATACAGAGCTATTTCCCCAGCCCTTAAAATATTTTTAATATTTTAATTTCTTTTCATGAAACCTGAGTCAACTTTCCAATGTGAAAAATTATTGAGACATGGGCACATCAATTTACTTTTTATTTATATTCTTTTTTCAGAAAACATCCTTGTCCCTTTTAAGAGTGTGGGCATACAAGAAAACAAAAACGATTGTGTTTGGCAAAATTTACAGCATTCATTAATGAAACAGTTTGGCAAGTGGGGACTGAGGAAGACTACTTTGCAGGCTCATGCTTCCATCTATCTACTCTTTCCTGTGTTGGGTATGTAGAATTCTTTACTACCTAGTCAAACTTCTACCATCTGGAGCTGCCACAGGCAGAACAGATCAGGTCCCCATAGCCCACACCTACTGGTCTTCACCACAGTCACAATTACAAAAGTCCAAGGTGTGAGTTCCATAGGAAAGGCTAATGCAGAGGACCTCGTAGTGCAGGACGCCAACAACATCCATCTTCAGCACTTACCATTGTAACGTGTAAGCATGCACTCCTGCATGCACAGTAATAACAGTGATACCAACTACTGATGGAGAAGCAGCATTTGAAATGTGCATCATCATATAATGTGATGAAAGTGTTCTAAAAATGGATGGTACAAAGAACAATTGCCTGAGTCGTTTTCATACCACATGTACGGAAGCTTTGCATTTCCTTTATCTTCACTTGCAGCAGAAATGTGTCTTCTTCTCAAGCCAACTCTTGTCCCTCTTGGTCCCTAAGGCCCTGAGGTACACGCTTGAAGCCTGGGAAGAAAGTTTAGCTACACTAAGGATTTGAAAACACTATATAATATTGAACCTGAGCCATTCTGAAATGCAATTGATTATTTTTCCAATACATAAATTTGATCCTTCTTTTTTTTAAACAAATGTCAGCTTTAAGTCATAGAAACCAAGCTTTGAGTCACAGCATGTGATGTAGCCAAGTCTGTGATAGAAGGTGACTCTAGGCACATCCTCTCTACTGTTCTGAAATAGTCTGGAAGGCAGGAGGTAGGTGAAACGATTTGGTGTTCCTTTGGTTCTTCTCTGGAAAAACAGCACCATGGCCTCATTCTGTCCTAGAAGAGGTTTGCGTGGTGCTAACTCCATGTCTCCTGTTTCCTTTTTAGGTAATAAGAAAGTTATTTCCTTAATTTTTTTCTCACATTTTATTTTTTTAATTTATTTTTTAAAATTTGTTGAGAATTTCATACAGGCATATAAGCATATAAGGTGTTTTGATCAAATCGATGCCCACTCCCTCCCCTCCAACTCCTCCCATATCTCCCCATCACTTTTTTTTCTGATAACTTCATGTACTCTTTCTTCTTCGATTTATTTCTTAATGGAGCTTTTTGCTATTCCCCCCTCTGAAAAGGTAACCCTAAAAATTTTAAGTTTTAAATAAAAGCTCCCAAATACTTCCAACATTTTTGGCCTTTGGAATAGAGTATGTTGCTAAGAGGCCCAAGGACATTTTGACTTTTAGCCAAGAAACTGGCTACTTTTCTTTGGGGTCTTTTTACCCTAACTACCTAGTCAATTCCTACCTCCTATTCTTATCACATCATCCTCTGAAGAGGTTACCCAACTTGCAGATAGGGAATTGGACACAGACCCACAGACTGCTCTGGCTTACTCCATGCTGAACAGGGACACAGGGTGAGGCAACTGTGATACCCCTTCAGTGGGTCTATCTAAAAGACTCCAAAATTGCATAACTCTTATTTGTAGGGGAAAAGAAAGTCCTTGACTGGTGAATAGGAGATGTGAAGGAGAAGTAAAAGCAAGAGTAATTGGCATTACAAGTTCAAGACAGGGAACTAGAAAAAAGTCAGAACAGGAATTTTCAAATATTCATATGATAGTGCATTGGAATTTCTTGATGAGAGCTTCCAAAAGCATCCCTCTTTTGGGTTCCTCCTCATTTTTCTTTTGTCTGGACTGGACTCAAGAGTGATGGATTCAGGATTTGCATTCAGGCATTTTGATAGCTGTTGGAGTGGTTAGAATAAGTGTCAGTTCCGTGTCAAAGGCTTCTAGATAGGAGGAGAAAACAAATTTGGCCATCATTTTAGAACAATAGCTGGTTGTCTCCCTTAGCTACAGGTGGACACTACAGTATTGGAGACCAAGATCTGAAGTCTTATATCTGAGCAGCACTTTTTGATTCAGAACAAAATCATCAATGAGAAATAGTTGTTTAAATAACTTTTATATGGACATAGGCCTAATGTCTGAGAAGTGTAATTCCTTGAACTCTTAAAGAAATATATTAATCACTTTACTCTTTGGTTAGACTTTCCTTTTGAGTGTTTAAGACCATGCAGCTGGCCCAGATAAACCAATTTATTTTTACACTTAAGGTCATTTGAGGATTTGTTCCTCAGGGGTCACATGGGCTTGCGGGGAGCCCCTGGCTCCTTTCTTTTACCAGTTCCATCTATGTGAAGATAAGTCAAATGTCCTACTTGACCATGGCTGGCTTCACTTGGAAGCATGGAAGAAATGTTTCCTCTGAGTTGACCCTCTTCTTTGTAGACCGGACACTGATTCAAGTCCATCTCGTGGGGTCTCCATGACCTCCCTGAACAAGAGAACAGGTAACTCACCACAGTTACATGACGTTTTGAGAGATAGTCCATAGTCTCCTGGAACTTATTCAACCTTGGACATCAAGGGGCAAAACTGTCCTTTAAGTCTCTCTGACCAGATTAGTATAGGACTCAAAGTATGGCTGTTAAACATCCAAGAAGGTTGGCTCCACCAGCCTGGTACTTTTAATTACCACGCGCTCTGCAGATAAAGCTTGGGTAAAAAACAAATGTTCTCAGATAGACCTTGACTATGCTTTGTTCCTTGAACTAGTTGCCTAAACTATGATCTTAGAAATTTTGAGATTATGTGCATATTATTTTTGTCTCATCCTTTATAGATCATACCAAATATACACAGACCTTCATCACTTGCTTAGGCGTTCTCATGTTTTCTATTTTGGAAAATATCTCCATTCCCATATCCTTTTAACATCTTTTACATTCTCATTTTCTTTTTTTTAATAGTTATGAGACATAACATTTACAAATAAATTTTCCATCTGTTATGAGAGACTATATGTGATTAGGGTCAAATTACATACAGTTTGCTGGGAAGAGTGGCTAGATACTCCGGTGAGGGTCCAGTGACTCTGGTTGCTCCTCCTTCAATGAAGGAACACAACCAACAACAAGCCCAATTGTGACAATGTTTAGCAATCAGGCACTGCTGAAGTCATGATGATTGTAATTATTTCATACGGAGGAGACTGCTGTACAGCATCATCTTATTAAAAGGACATGGAATTTAAGAGGATTTGGTGCTAGGATCCACAAATGAGGGAGAACATACATCTTTTATTTGTCTGAGTCTGTGTTAGTTCACTTATTATAACAGTTTCTAGATCCACCCACGTACCTGCAAATATCATTATTTCATCTTTCTTTACTGCTGAATAGAACTCCATTGTGTAAATGTACCACATTTTTGTTAACCACTCATCAGTTGAGGGACACTTAGGTTGCTTCCATCTATTAGCTATTTTGAAAAGAGCAGCAACAAACATGGTTGTACAAGTGTCTCTACAATAGGATGAGTCCTTTGGGTATATGCCAAGGAGTAGTATTTTCTCTTACATAAGGTAATTTTGCATTTTAAGTGCTAATTGGCCATCCCAACTGAGGAATTCCTCCTTAAAATGTCTGCTGTTTAATCCCAACATGTCTTTGTTTTCTTGGGAATGATGAAATGGACACCCTAGCTCCCCAACTGGCTATCCTAGAAGTCCACATGCACATGTGATTGAATTTCCAAGGCAAAACACTCTGCTGGGAAATGTGGGCTTGGGTTTGATTGAATCAGCCCTTCCTCAAAATAACCTCTAGTGTACTGATAAAAATAATGACCTCTTGCAGTTTAAAACTTGAAACTCTTCCTTGAATGTTATGTTAACTAACACCGAAAAGCTGTTTCTATAGATACAATAGGGGCCTGCAGCCGGGAAATCCATGTGGATGGAGAACAGAAACGACATTCCTCCCTCTATTTGAGTAACTAAAAATCTGTGACATTGCTCTCTTAACTAGAGCCCAGCATCTAGAATCCATAGAGAGGAGATGGTGTGATCACAAAAAGCATACTTCAAGGAGCACAGGTTTTAGCTACCTTCCTGGTACTGTGACAAAACACCTGATAGAAAAGCATACTGGCTCACAGCTGTGGAGGGTTCTATTCTTCATGACAGCAAGAGCAGGCAGCGGCTATTTCTCAGAGCACGGACCAGGAAGCAAAGATGCAGGCCCAAACCTGGGGTCAGTATGACCTTTACAGAGTGACCTCTTTCCTTCAGCTAGGCCACACCTCCTAAGGGTCCCAGGTCTTCATAAAAGTCTCCAAGATAGGAACCTAGTGTTCTAAACATGGTCCTGGGGAGGAAGGCATTCTGGATTGAAACTGTAACAGCAGGCACATCTGTCCATATAATCCATGGAGAACCACTGCCAAGGGCTGGGCTGTGGCTCAGTTGGCAAAGTATGGACTTAGCATGTATAAAGCCCTAGGTCAGAGCCCCAGCAATGCTTATGCATTAACCTGGTGCCTGTGATCCTAGCACTATGAAAGTAGAAGCAGGAGGATCACAAGTTCAAGGTTATCCTCAGTTACAAAGTGAGCTTCAGGCCAGCTTGAGATATATGAGATCCTGTTTCAAAAAAAGAACAACTGGGGGCTGGAGAGATGGCTCACTGGTTAAGAGCACTGACTGCTCTTGAAGAAGACCCAGGTTTGAGTCCCAGCACCCGCATGGTGGCTAACTGCCCACAACTGCAGTTGCAGGGGCTCTGACGCCCTCTTCTGACCTACACAAGCATTGCACTCCTGGGGTGCACTTACATGCATGAAGGCAATACACTCATACACATAAAATAAAAATAATAAATAAAATATTTTTAAAATATCACATATATATGAGAAGAATAAAGAACTGTTGTGAATTCCCCAGAGCTAATGGCTTTTACAACAATACTGTTTAAGGGATGCAAGAAAGCAAACGGTGCAAGTTCAAAGCAAGGGTAAGAAATACTGGAAACTTTCAGTATTTGACAACATTATAAACATATTCAGGTAAAACGACTCATTCTCTTGATACTTCCTCACAAGCCAGGAAGCCTTTTATTCACAGCCAGTTTAACAGGCA
Organism: Nannospalax galili; assembly: GCF_000622305.1. Classification (NCBI taxonomy): domain Eukaryota; kingdom Metazoa; phylum Chordata; class Mammalia; order Rodentia; family Spalacidae; genus Nannospalax; species Nannospalax galili. The sequence continues at coordinate 7,187,918 of NW_008353342.1, forward strand.
ATGGGAAATGGCCCTATTAGCTAAGTTTATTTATGCTGACACAGAAATACCACAAAAACTCCAAGTTCTAAACTGTAATTTATTCCTAAGTAGTAAATCAGCAGGCTTCCACTGCCCTAGCAGAGACTCTCAGTTAAACAAGAACTGAAGTCTAATGAGCCTCATAAATGTTCCCAGAGCTGCTGAGTAGTTATTCACACGAACTCCAAGAATTCTTCAGCAACTTTTCCTGTTGGTTTGGTCATGATAGCCTGTGTCCCCAAGACAGTGGTAGATATACAAGATTAATGGTGGCCAAATGTCTCAAGCTAAAGTTCAAGAGATGACTTAAAAGTATACTGTCCTCATTCTGACAGGCTGATCTAGTTTCTCAGTTCTGAGACCTTTCTCTCTGCTGCCTGCTGTGGTAAGAGTAGCAATGTTTAGACGGTATCATACGGGACACGAATTTTTGACGATTTTTCTCAAGCCGAAACAAAGTGACTTCCCCCCCACAAGACATACTGCAGAGTAATGTTGTAATGTTCTTATTAAAAGTAAATGATGGCCCAATGCAGTGATTTTACCTAATATGGAAGTGAGAAAATCATATATTTATACCAGGAGTATGAGAAAAGCTTGGGTCTTTCATAATTGCTAGAGTGTTATATGACATTGAAATGACAAAAATGGAGTTTTCCTTCTTCATTCAAGTCTAAATTCCTCCATACTCAAGAGCCAAAAAAGATAATAAAATAAAACACAGGCCAGTTGCAGATAACAACAGAGCCCTGTGAACCACACCAGTTCATTACTTACTGTGGGTTTTTTGCTTTTTTACTTATTATTGAAAATATCAAAAAAATACCTTCAAGTAAAGTGGGATATCAGTGAAAAGGAAAGAGGAAATATTTATGTTTATGGAACAGAGAACCAAACTAGTAGGGAAAGTAGAAGGTGCTTGGGTGAAGCATCTTGCAGGAGTGGGGTGTAGGAATGACCACATCTGCATGACATCATGGCACAGAAAGGTAGATTGTTGACATTCTATGTTGAAAGTGTTAAAGACAGTAAAGAACAGGAACACCATGAATGAAGCCAGAAGTGAAGGTCTGGATTGTGTTTTGAAACTATGAAGCCATCAGTCAACAGTGAACTCAGTTGCTTAGCAGCAGGTGAATCATGAAACAAGGCAAGGTCCAGACATGTTGAACAAAAACTGAAGGAAAAATGTGAATATTCAACTGGTTGATTGAAGAAATTTAAGAAAAGGTGGCATTAAATTTGTGGACGTATTTACATGTTTATGCGTATGTATGCGTGTGTGTGCAGTGTGTCCATGTGGCTGGAGGTCAACTTTGGATGTTTTTCTCGATCACTCTCTGCCTTGTTTTGAGAGAGCTCTCAGTGAGCTTGTAGCTCGTCAGTTCAGCTAGACTTGATGGCTAGGAAGCCCCAAGGATTCTCCTGTCTCTGCCTCCCAAGTCCTGGTGTTACTGGAGCATACCACCATGCCCAACTTTTTTACCTGGGTGCTGGGATCCAAGCTGAAGTCCTCTGGCTGACAGGGCAAGAAGTTACTGATAGAGCCATCTCCCCTCGCCCATGTGTTAGATTGTGAAAGAGTTGGAGATAAAGTATCTTCTCCTGATGAACCTGCAGAGAAAACTCATTGACAAGCCTGTAGGTCACTCTGATGAATATCTGATGCCAGAGAAGGCTTCAGTGTAGATAAGGTACTATCCTTTGAGTGTCATTACATCAGAAAGAGACTGGCTGCAAACTGACCCAGCAGCCCTTGCAGAAACCAAGGGTTTCCAGGTCAAAGTAACTGGGCGGAAGGGTGCTAATGTCTCAACTGCTCATCCGTGTACACCTGGTATGATAAAGGCTATACTTTTGCCATTTCCAAGGAGTGAATCCTTAGCAGTCCACTGCTATGCCAACAGGGTGTCTATCTTAGTGGATTCGCACACATCGCCACCAGTAGCTCTTGCTCGTAGGTCTTATTACTGGTACTAACAGTATTTCATCTATTTATAAATAGGTTAACCCAGTTTAAAATGTTAACTCATATCTAAGATAGAAAATAAGATAAGGAGATTGTTGAGCTTGAATGTTTTTTTTTTTTTAAATTTGCGGCTTAAGACAATATAAATTTTATCTGTTTATTCTCTAAAAGTATCTCCATTATCTAAAATCTGTCTCTCTAGATTATGATTTAAGTTTACATCTGGACTATAATTTCTGTAAGTAACTTTAAAGTTGAACTAAAATTCTGTATCTCTCACCACGTTCCTGCCCACAGGTCTGTACTAGCAGCTCCTGCTCACTGAGATGCAGATGTGATGATTATAAGGTTTTATTTTTCCAGCTGAAATTCTCTTCATGAATATTTATATTATGCTATACACATGGATCAGGGGCCAGAGGGCACCCACTAGGATTTCCAGGTTCTTGCGTCCCAGAACAAGGAATTGAACCAGAAGTATGTAGTGGTGGTAGAAACAGAGTTTATTGAGGGAGAAGGCACTTCTGAGAATGGAAGTGGGCCAGAAAGCTGAGATAGGCAAAAGGCTTGGTATTTCCTGGTCATGAAAGTCATGTCCTCTGTGGCCCACTTACACAGCACCCACCTTCTCCCACATTTGTATATTGCCAGCTTTCTGGTACATGCTCTATCCTTTACATGCAGCTCTGCTGGGAAGGAGTTTGCAGTCCTTGCCAGCTGGTTTCTTTCCCATACCAATCTTGATACCTCTCTTTCCCTAGTCTCCTACCACAGTATACCCTTTTTCACAATGGAACTTCAAAACTTCAGCCATATAACTGGAATTTTCCTTAGGTCAGTGACCAGTAACAATAAAAACCACTTTTGACCAGTAGACTAGGGGTAGTTAAAGAGCTGTGAGTATGGAGGACTTTTAAGAGGACTTTAGCATGACTGATGATCTAGATGCCCTGGATACAGTGACCAAATGGTCAGCTGTGCATGTATGACACAGCCTCTGGCTTGTGACTGTATTCAGTGATGATGGTGAACAGGGAGATGAAGTTGAAGGATTTAGTTCACCAAGTAAAATGTAATATTGGACCTTCTCATATCAATGTCTATGTCCTCTCTCTCTCTCTCTCTCTCTCTCTATTTCTTTCTATCATCTATCTATCTCTATCTATCTCTATTTTTCTTTCTATCATCTATCTATCATCTATCTATCATCTATCTCTCTATTTTTCTTTCTATCATCTATCTATCTATCTATCTATCTATCTATCTATCTATCATCTATCTATCTATAAATCTATCTATCATCTATCTATATCTATCTATCTATCATCATCTATTATCTTCAGAGTTCAGTAAGCCAGAAGTGGGTATTAAATGTTTCAACAGCAGCAATGAGGCTGTGGTTAGTTCATGGGCTGAAATAGTTCTGTAAGTGATTGTGATAACAGTGACTATGACAATGACATTGTCAACACAACAGGAAAAGTGCCAATATAGAATATGATTTAAAACATACAAAGACCACAGTTCATGCATCCATAGCTGCCCAACATGGCAAGTCTGTTTATAAAATCCAAGAGTGATGTCTAAGACAGAAAACATCATTGCTGGGTAGATAACTTTGGTAGAAAAAAATTTAAAAGCCACCCTGCAAGATGCCACCTCATCCCTGTAGGAATCACATCCTGGTCCCTCAACTACCTCTAAAGTTTCTTTACGAAAACAAACCTAAAATAAAATGCAGTATAAGGTAACTTTTTAATCAAAGCTGAGCATCAGAAGTGGAGAAGGTTGCTGTGTGTGTAGCTGTTCATTCTTGCTTACTCCATGGGCTATTTAGCTACACTCACAATGCTACTTTTAAAAAAATTTAATTGAAATTTTGTGCACCTCATACACAACATTTTAATCACCTTTAAATCCCTTTCCACATTGGCATCCTTCCATAGTCCCCCACTGGATTTGATGCATTCTGTCATTTATGTTAAGGCCTATCAAGACAAGGTAGCATCCCCTGATATCCTTCAGTGCATGTTCATTCACTGGGTTCTAGTTAGCCTATCTAGAGTCACTCCGTTAAAGAAGATCAGCTCTTGCTCATCCAGCAGTACTCAGCTGCCCAATAGTTTTTCAGCTAAGATGAGGACCTACTGCCAATTTCCGCAGTTCTATGCTAGGTTTTTGTCTACTTAAGTTTGCATGGATCTTGTGTGTGTTGTCACCATTGCTGTAAGTTCATATGTACAATGTCTCAGGCACCTGTAAGACTCTGTATCCATGTGGCCATGCACCTTCTCCCCTGGCTCTTACAGTCTTTCCACCCCCTCTTCCACAATAGTCCCTGAGCTCTGGGTGGGTGAAGTTTAATACGGGAGTCCTGTCCAAGGACTCACACTCTGCAGACTCTTATTCTCTACCCTTTAGTCATTTGTGGCCCTTTGCGTTCTTTGTCCTCTGTTGCATGGGGGAGCTTCACTGATGAGAGCTGAAAGATGCATTAGTATTCTCTCTACCCCTGTTCTACTGGGTTCTGTAAGCCTTATGTTTAGAGGTTCCATTGTAGATGCGTCACTTAAGGTTGAGCATTTCATGGACACTTAATCTCTGTGTGTGACCAGTTGTCAAACTTTGTAAAAGTCTCCACCTATTGCAAAAAAAGCTTCTTTGATGGGTGGTAACTGGCACACTTGTCTGTAAATATAAAGATGCATATTTAGCGCATACTAAGAAATTACATTTGTCTAGGGATGTGACAGCCTTGAGGTTTTCTCTAAGATCTAGAACCTCTCCAGCCACGTATTTGACTACGATTACAGTACTACACATGAGTTTCCTCCCACTGAGTGGGCTTTAAGTCCAATTAGGTAGCTGTTAATTACCCCCAAGAAAAAGTATACTACCCCAATATAGTTTGCTGTGCCAGTCATTTGGTTATTGTTGTGGTTATTAGGCCTTAAAGCTGGGGCTTGAGCATAGGTTGATGTTCCTCCTTAGCAGCTTGCATAGTGTCCTCCAAAACTATGAGAGTTAGCCTTCCAGAAGCTTGCTTCCAGGTCAGAAGAAGAGTCTCTGGGTAAAGGACCTGTTGCTTGACATCATGATCTTCCTGACTCTGAATTTGTATGTTACTAATAAGTCATCATTTTCCCATAAGTACTTAACCATGGAAAGCATGACATCTCACAAGTAGTGTGAAAAGTAGCATGGTCCAGAGGACTTGGAGCAATGGAGCAGTAACCATGGTACTATTTCACAGTACTGGTGGGACGTTGTGCTTTCCATGGTTTGGTATTTTAGGAAATACCTGTGAAAATGATGACTTATCAGTAGCATATAAAGTCAGCGTCAGGAAGACCATGATGTCAAGCAACAGATCCTTCACCCAGAGGCTCTTCTTCCCTCTGATGGCTGAATGGACACAACCTCTGCCGCATGCACAGAATTATTAAATGTAGTCTATAAAATTTAATTTCAGGCTCTGTGTGTGAAGTGTGCATGAAGCACAAGAGGCCTTCGAGTTTAGATTTGGATCCTTTCCTAAGCAGCCTCATTATGGATATGCAAACATGTCAAAATCTGAGACAAGACTGCAAATCTGGAAATGTGAAACGCCCCCAGTGGCAAGCATTCTAGATGAGGAGGAGTTCTCAAGATGCAGGAAAGGCGTAGGGATGGAGGGATATAGAGAAAGTTTTGGAGCTTGATGGCACTGTTATTTTAGGGTAGAGCTTGAGGGAGCTGAGTAGTGGGGTGGTCAGTTGACCAACAGCACCAGAATAATCTGGAACACCTTGGACAAAGCAAGGATGTACCAGGAGCATCCTACCAGTGGCCTACCACATATGCCCCAGGGTATCTATGAAGTCAACCAGAACAAAATCAAAAACTTACTTAAGACATTATGAGAGGATTTTATGATACTTTTTGTAAGTCGTGCAGTTCTCATGAGTGAACTTTGTGGATGACCTAAACTTTGTACATAGTGTATTTCTCAAATGGAAATGTTAAACCAAAGGAACACCCAAAAGTATAACACCTGATTACAAGGATCCTGATTACATGGATGAATTCTCAAAATATATCTCTCAAAACAGATTGTCCTCTTTGAGAAGGGGTTGAAAACCTAGTTCTCTCTCTCTCCTCTCTCTCTCTCTCTCTCTCTCTCTCCTGTCACTTTCTTTCTGTCTTTTAATAATAATAATTTTAAAAAACTGTGTTTGGATTGCACATCCATATTTCTGAAGAATTCAAACAGTACTCTGAAAGGTGCCATTCAAATTTATAAAAGCACTACAAAGAATCACCTATTCAAATCATTTGCTGAAGATAGAATGTTACAGAGACCAACAGAAACCTTCCTTCAACCTTGAGAATAAATAAAGTCTGTGACTCAGTAATGCGCGCGTGCGCACACACACACACACACACACACACACACGGGGTCAGAGAGGAAGAGAGTTAATAAATCATGTTGTCCAACAAAAATTAGACAAAGATTTACACAGACAACTGTTATTTATTTATTATTTATTTATATAGTTTTCTTATGTCTAAGGACGACCTTGACCTTCTGATATTCCTGCCTCCACTTCCTGAGTCAAATGCTCTACCAACTGAGTCACATCCCAAGCCCAAGATAGTGTATTTTTAAATGAGAGGGGTTCCTCCCATGAAAACAGAAAGAATGATTCGTTTTTTACATAGACTCTCTTTTTTTTTGAGGCGGGGTCTCCTTGTAGTCCCAATTGGCCTGACCTACGTAGACCAGGCTGGCTTTGATCTCACAGAGTGCTGGTATTAAAGATGTATGGCACCATGCCCAGCTAAGGATGAGTTCTTGTAGGAAAATATATGCCAGAAAGAAACTCAGGGTACTTGCTCTGCACGGGGTGGGGGGTGTTCCTCAGCCTCATGTATGCATGAAATACATGCAGTTTACCCTCTGCATGCAAGGGCAGAAAAGCAGGCAAACGATGGGTATGCTGGTTAGTTTCTGTCACTTGATACAAACTAGGGTCACCTGGGAAGAGGGACCCTTAATTGAAGAATATTTTCCATTGGATTGACCTGTGGCAATGTCTGTGAGGTATTTTTTTAATTGCTAATTGATGTACGCAGGCCCATCTCACTCTGGGCAGTGCCATCCCTGGGCAAGTGGTCCTGGGCTGTATAAGAAAAGTAGCCAAGCAAGCCAGTGAAAGCAAGCCAGTAAGCAGCTTTCCTCTGTGGTCTCCACTCCAGTCTTGCCTTGACTTCCCTCAGTGATAGACTGGGCCTTGAAAGTATAAGATGGAATAAACCCTCTCCTCTTCAAACTTGGTTTTAGTCAGTGTTTTATCACAACAACAGAGAAGCAAACTAGTACAGAAATGGGTGCCATGGAGTGGGATATTGCTGTCAGACCTGACTATGTGGTTTGGGGGAGACTGTGGAAAGATTATGGAGATCTGAGTTGAAAGCTATTAAGTGCTCCTAGCTCAATAGGCTGCGGAAGTTTGGACAGTAAGAAATGCTGATGATGGAGGCCTGGCTTATAAGCCAGGTTTGTAAGACAAATTAATTACTTCTTATTCCAAGAGGGAAGAGGAATGTCTGACATTCCAGAGGGAAGCAAAGTCTCATTCAAGGCTGTTTTTTGTCTATTTTAAATAAGAATGTGGAAGTGAAAACTTCTTTGCTTTATAAGGACAATTGATGCTGGTTAACTAGGGGTCAAAAGTAAGCTGTGATTGATAAGAGATCCATATCGAGATAAAATATTTCGGGAAGTATTTCCAAAAGGTCAGCACACGGAAGCTGTGGTACAGAGGGGGCCAGTACTGCATCTCAGCCTGGAAGCTGAATGTGCAAGAAAAAGGGTCTCCCTGCAGCACTGATTTTGAAGACAGGAAGAGGTTATGGAGATCAGCTGAGGCTTGGCACCAGGATAGGCTAGAAGAGGCCACTGGAGGACATGCAGACTATTGCATTAGAGACTCCAGGACTGAAGGGGTCGTGGAGAGAAACTGAGGCTTGGCACAATGAAAAGCCAGGAAAGTCATTTCTGAAAGTACAGCCTTAGTTTCAGTGGAGACCTCAGCATATTAGAGATGCCAGGATCCTGAAATGCCCACCAAGGACAGTGGCAGGTGTGGAGTGTCACTGATGTGAGTCTACAAGACAAGTTGTGTGCTGTGGCTAGCAGAGCTGGAAAAGTGTCATTGCACGAGCCCTGTGGAGCCAGATAATCACGAATGAGTCCTGGATGGAGGGCACTGGGCTACAGGATTTGATTTACACTGCTGGATGTTGGGTTTTACTTGGATCTAGTAGTAACTGTGCCCTGGTTCTTCCCTCTTGGAGTAAGAAGTAATTAATGCATCTCTTTTTTATTTTACAGGAGCCCACAATTAAGAGACTTTAGATTAGTTTGAAGAGACATTGAACTTTTAAAGCATTGGAATTTTTAAGAATTGTGGAACATTTACCATTGTATTGATTTTATATCATGATATTAGCATGAGATCTTGGGACACATGAGAAAGGAAAGGTTGTGGTTTTGATGTTTTTGTGTGAAGAAGTTGACAAGGGGTAGAGTTAACTTCAGTTTTCAACTTGACACACCTGGGCAGAGGGAATCTCAACTAAAAAATTGCCTCCAGCAGATTGATCTGTAGGTATGTCCATGGGGCATTTTATAATTGCCAATTGATGTAGGAAGACCCAGGATACTGTGACAACTGACATCCCTGGGTGGGAGGTCTTGAATTGTATGCTGGTTGAAGGCTGGGCATGGTGGTGTACACCTTTAATCCCAGCACTTTGGCAGAGGCAGGCAGATCTCTGTGAGATTGAGGCCAACTTGATCTACATAGTAAGTTCCAAGCCAGCTGAGGCTACAGTGAGATCCTGTCTGGAAAAAAATACTGTCTGGGCGGGAGCCTGGAGGAACAGCCCAGTAAGCAGCATTCTTCCATGGTTTTTGCTTCAAGGACCTACTTGAGTTCCTGCCTTGGCTTCCCTTGATGATGGACTATAACCTGTAAGCCAAATAAACCCTCTCCTCCCCAATTTCATTTGGTCAGTGTTTTATCACAGTAACAGAAATCAAACCAAGACAATGGAACAGTGAGGGGAGCTGGCAAGAGTCACATTCAAACCAAGATTTCTAAGCCACTGTTAGGAAATGGCAGAGGAACTGAGATAATGTTCAAGATGTTAAGAGGAGATTTATGAGATTTCGGGTACAAAAGCAGGAAAGAAGACTTCCTCACTGCTGATCTGAGTTGGATTTTATAGACAAATTGAAAAATTAGCAGACAATAATTTTCAGACACTCAGCTAGAGACCCAGAGGACCTGGCATATGGAAAACCATGCGGCCTGAAACTTGCACTTTCAGGAAAAGCTGATGACAAAGCAGTTCAGATAGGACTCCAGGGAACTTCTCTCCTGATTTTCAAACATTTGCTTATTTACTTGATGTGAGGCATCTGTGTGGGGATGGGGCCCGCCACAGTGCAAATGTGAGATCAGAGGACAACTTCCCTAAGCCCATCATGTTGTTTCTGGGGACTGAACTCAGGTTGTCAGGCTTGACAGCAAGCGCCTTTACCCACTGAGTCATCGCATCAGTCCCCCGTTAAGGCTTCATAAGCTGAGTTTTGTGAATATTCTATTTTACTTCATGTCTGTTTTATCTGTTACTAAGAGAACTGTATTAAAGGATCTGATGTTTGCCTCGATTTTTATTTCTGAAATGGTTTTGCTTATGTATACTGGGGTTACGTTATTAGGAACATGTCATTGTGAACTATGTATCTTAACGGCTGATCTTTGTACCCTTATAAATGTCCTGTTTAATCAATATCAATGTTTGTTCCTTAAAACTCACTTTCTGTTTAAAATCTATATTCAGCAGTGGTGAGGGGATGGCATCAGCTCTTTCTGGGTAGATTTGTATGGTGTGTCTTTTCCAGTCACCCTCATTCCTACTTTGGATTTAAATCAATTCTTCTCTGACCTTCAACTTGAGTTCTGTGTTCCTTTTCTCTCCTTTATTACCTTCATTTAGATTTAATATTTTTAATTATTCTATATGCTTCCTCTGCTAGCTTCATAGTGTGTGTGTATATGTGTGTGTGTATATGTGTGTGTGTGTTTTACTGTTTTAGTATCTTTTGTGTCTGTGGATTCTTTAGGCATTACAGCATATACTTTTGAATTATCAGACTTATTGTGAAGTATTGTTTCATTATAACCCCAAACATGTAAGAAGACAAAAGCACCCTAACATGTAACTGTGCTGTCTCAGAAATTTTATACTATTATCATTTATTTGTAGTCTCTCTGCATCACAAACAATATGAGGCATGATTTCCTTACTTCCCTCAATCTCTATTTCCTTTTTGATGGAGTTGAGAATCAACTCCAGGTCCTTGGACCTGTTCAACACATGCTCCACCTTGGCCTACTCCCACTCGACTCAAGACATGGTTCTTACCTAAATGGCATGCACTTAGATATTCCCACGTAGCCAGCTTTATTTCTTTGTGCCTAATGCGTTCTTTTATCCTCACCCAGAAATATTATGCAAAAGATCTTTTAGTATTTTGTCTGTTTGGGATGGGAGAATGCCTGACACTTATTTTCTTTCACCTCTGTAGCATATGGTTTTGATTTCCGTTGTATCAGTTAAGAAATTAGTTACTTGGTAGTTGAAGAGATGGCTCAGTAGTTAAAAAGCCTTGCTGTTTTTCCAGAAAACCCAGTTTCCATTCCCAATAACCACATCAGGTGGCTCACAACCACCTGCAACTCCAGCTTCTAGAAATAGATGCCCTCTTCTGGCCTCCTTGGTCACTACACTCATTCACATACACAGAGACACACAGACACATACACATAAATTAAAAAAACTAGAAGTAGAGCTGGAGAGATGGCTCAGTGGTTAAGAGCATTGACTGTTCTTGCAGAGGATCTGAGTTTGATTCCCAGTACCCACATGGTGGCTAATGACTACCTCTAACTCCAGTTCCTGGGGACTCAGTGCCCTCTTCTGGCCTCCATGAACATTGTACGATATGGGTACACCCACACACATGCAGGCAATACACTCAACACATGAAATAATAAAACATAACAAAATATTTTTTAAAAAAATTTAAAAGTAAATGAAATAAAAACATTTTAAAAGCAGTTACCAGCCTGATATTGTGGTTCATGCCTAAAATTCTAGTATCTGAGAGGCTGAGACAAGAGGATTACCATCTTGGGCTACATAGTGAGTTTCAGGCCAACCTGGGCTATAATCTGAAATCCTATCTGAAAGAAACAAAAAATATAGAGAAGGGAGAAAGGAAGAAGAAAGAAAGAGTCAAGAAAGAAGAAAAAACAGAGAAGGAAAGAAGGAAGGAGAAAAGTAAGAAAAGAGAGAAAAGCTAATCGGGGTTTAGCATTCAATTTTACAATTTCTAATTCTGATAAAATTCCTATTCTTATTTAATCTCTTAACCTATGAATAACAAATAATGTCAGAAATTGATTATCAGTAGGTATGTTTCTATTTTTAAGTTTTTGATCAATCCAAGATTGAAATTATTGAATATAAATATTATACATGGATCTGTTAGAGGAAATTTCAATATTTCAAAATTTCAATATTTCTATTTTAATATTCTATTTTAAAATGTGTGTGGATGAAAAAATCTCCCGTCTTTAGGGAAACCTGCTATTGATGTGTTAGCCTTACTGAATATGTGTGTCTATGAGCACATAAAAATTAAAGAAAGGGGCTCAGTTTCACGTTTCAATTGGTACAATAGTAAATAGAAACATTTAGTTGTGTCCTCCAGGCAAACTAAAGCAATGGTATAAGTATAGGTGTGGAGAGACACACACACTCACAAAGATGAGATAGAAATAGAGATAGAGCAGAGAGAGAGAGAGAGAGAGAGAGAGAGAGAGAGAGAGAGAGAGAGAAATGAACAAAGGCAAAGATTGAGAGACTAAGCGAGCTAGAGCTCAAGGCCTTGCGCTGAAAGAGCTGCCTCAGGCACTATGGACCAATGCAAAAGACTGCCAAGTATGAACTCCTCAGGGCAGCTCATCAGACAGACAACCAGGGGCATGTCGGTCCACAGCCGAGTCTGCAGGCAAGGACCTCAGTCCTTAGTCTTTCTCTTTCAAGGTCTCCTCATATTATGGAGGGTCTTCTATTTACTCGAACACTACTGGTTTAAATGTGAGCTCTGTCTCTGTCTCTGTCTCTGTCTCTGTCTCTCTCTCTCTCTCTGTCTCTCTCTCTCTCTCTCCAGGAGCACAAGTGTGTGGAGGTCAGATGACAGCCTCCAGTGTTGTTCCACAGGAACCTTCCATCATGTTTTGTTTTGAGACAGTCTTTCACTGGCCACAACTGGTCAAGTAGGCTAGACTGGCTGGCTGTCTCCACCTCTGCAGCCCTGAGATTGCATGCATGCACTACTATCCCCAATTTTTCCCCACTGTGGTTCCTGGGGATCAAACTCAGTCTTCATGCTGGAAAAGTAAGCTCTTGACCCCCTGAGATACCCCATGAGTCTCACTTTAAAATGTTTCCTTAGCAATGCCTAGAATAGTGCTTGTTCAAATATCTTGGTACAATAATGGCCAAGCCAAACTGTTATATCGAAATAATCATCACACACGGCTCATAAATCAAGTCAGGGCCAAACAAAGAAGAGATTTTTCTTTTTTCATGAGGACTACAATGGGGTGCTTAAGGCAGAGAAACTGATAGAGTTGTGTTTATGATGATATCTAGTTTATAGTTTAATATTCTGCTAGTGAATAAAAAACTATTCAGGCACCTTCAGTATACACTGTCATTGGGCTGGCACCCCAGCTCAGAGGAGAATATGCTAATGATCACAGCCGTATCTCTCCTGGGAAAGAATTCTCAACTCAGAACCTTCACCATAGAGTTTATAATCTCTCCTTAGAAAGAGACTACAGCTGATCACTACCCCCACCCCCACAGCAGTGTAGGGATGTGCTGGGGGGTGGGTCAATCCCAGCTCCACAGTCTAAGCTTCCCCAAGGGACAAGTGCAGTTACACTGAGGGCCCATCCTCGGACCAGCTCTGCCTTTCTTGTGTGATGTTTCTCCAGAGAACTTTTCAACCAGTTTAGTGTACAAGTCTTAGCTAAGCAGCTTTGGGAAGTGGAGCCTTGCATGCAAATGCTTTATTTTTAGATTGTTAAGATTAGCACACAAAGTGCTGAGTTTCCTTACAGCACTTTTATACAAGCTGTTTTTGCTGTTCGTCCTCCCACCTCCACCCCCTCCCCGGCTCCCTTCCTGCTGGCCACTTCCTCCCCCAGTGGCTCCATTCGCTTTTGCTTTCATATCACATCTATTCTGTTATCTTTAAAGTTCTCTTTCTCTCTTAATGGTCCTCTTCCTAATTTCATGGCCCATCTCCCCACATACACATACATACACATATACAAAAATTACAGTGTAGGCTCCACATAGAAAACATGTGGTCTTTCTCTGAGTCTGGATCATTCTGCTTAGCATAGTGCTCTCCAATTCCATCCATTTTTCTGTAAATGTCATGATTTCATTATTTTATTACAGCTGAATGGAATTCTGTAATGACTATCCATTCATCTGTTAATGGACAGGTAGGCTGGTTCTATCTCCCAGCCACTGTGAACAGTGTAGCAATAAACTGGATACAAGCATCTCTTTGGTGGGACATACACTATTCTGGGAATATGCCCAGGACTGGTAGTGCTGAGTGGTATGGTGGTGTTCTCAGGAATCATACCTTGAGGGGACTGAGAGGAAACATAGATCAACGGTACACTTACAGTGAAAACTTCACCCAGTCCCACAGAGAAATCAGAGCTGAGACAGCCTTTCCCAAATGACTGGAGCTTCAGTTCCCATGCCCCTGCATCCAGAAGCCATTGAAAGCTGGCTGCCACTAGCAGGGACCATAACCTTGGTGCGGTGTCTCTTTTTCAACCTAGTTAAGAGAACGGCCATCAGACAATTGTCTTTGCAGTTAGAGTAATATGCACACCTGGTCCTGAAGGAAGATACTGGTAACACATCATAGCACCCACGACAGCACGCTTCTCTTTCTCAAATCCACCCTAGCTCTAGGAAGCAGGGTCCAAAACGCTTGTGGGCCTGTCCCCCTGGCAATAAGAACCTCACTGTCCATGACAGATGGTGCATGGCCAACAGATGCATGCAGTAGCAGCAAGTCTTTCAACTTTCAGTAATGTAAACCTTTACTGAGGGGGAATGCTAATGGAAAGAGAGGCCCTGGCCTTGAAATGTATACATGGTGAAGGAATAATAAATATAAGGACTTGGGAGGTTCTGGTAGCTGTTGCTCAGTGATGATAATTGTTAAGAGAGAGACTATCAGACATGGGGATATTAATTACTAATTCAGGCAAAATATGAAAGCCAGAGGATTTGCTTGATATGATTCCCCTTTAGCTAGAAGGCAAATACAGTGGAGAACCCAGATCAGGATTTAAATTAAAGAATAATCAAGTTTCAGCTGCACCAGCTCTCATATGCTGATGTGAGTGCCCACAGGGAATCAGTGAGATTCTGAGAACTGGGAGTGGAACACCTGGGCATACGCAGCTCATAAATGTGACCTGCTAGATTCCTTAGGTCTTCTGGGTCTGAGGAATTGGTTAAGCCTTCTTCCTAAAACACAATCCTTACTCCCTACTTGTAGATCAGACATAAACCTCAAACGAGGTAGGTGTTTTACTGAAAAAGTCTTGCCCTTCCTTCAAGATCTGCCCATGCTGCGTTGGCATAGAAGATGTTGTATAGAACATAAATCTGGAGAAAGTAGAGTCTATGTATATAGAGTGAACTCCCATGATACCACACTTATCACTTTGAAGGGACCAAGCCAAGGGGAGGGACACTGCCAGTGTACTGGTAGGATGGATTGTAGAAGACTGGAAAAAGCGGTGGTCACAGGATGTGATGGGTAAATGCTGTAACTGCGTTGGAGAATGTTACTCATGCATATCAGCTACCTCTGTGTGACACAGCTAAAACATACATAGACATGCCATGGTGCCAAGGTGGCAGGGACAGAGAGTTTGCATGGTAATAATCACACACCAAAAATAACCTGGTCAATACCAAATACGCAGCTCCTCAGCTGTCGAGATGGTTGCCAGGTTCTCAATAAGCATCAGTATTTGAGAATTACCAATCATTTATCTCTTTCACGTAAGGACAGTGATTCATTTTCACCAGAGTCAACATGTATTCTAAGCATGGATTTTTCCTTCCCTGCTCATATGGCATGGGATAACCTAAAGCTTGGGCAGACTTCTCAACATTTGGTCCACTGACAAGGGACCCATCTTACAACAAAGGTACCAAGTCTGAGTATGTCTTGGGGGGGTCCATGGGTCCTACCTTACACAGTACTATCAGAAAGCTACAGATGCAATGGAATTGTTGAGCAGCTTCTTACATGTACAAGCAATGGCCCAGCTTGAAAATGGCAACTCAAAGAACAGAGTGCCACCCTACAGACATAATATTCACCACAAATCACCATGTGTTATATACCATGCCCTGTATATTCATTCACAGTAGACAGAAATCATGTGTCCAGGAACAAAACAGTGTACACCAGAATTGACCTGTTACCATTACTCCTGCGACCTGCAAAGGGAAGTTCATGCTTTCTGTTCCCAATTGCTTAGGTCTGGATATCCAGCGTCCCTGATTTCCTGAGGAAGAAGGCTTACTCAAGAAGGACCCAAGAACAGTCCTGTGGAACTTTAAGGCTATCTGATAGAAGGAGAGGCTTTAGACTTTTACTGAAAAACTGGTGGAGAAAGGAATCATCAGGTGATGATTGATTCTCCTTGGATGTGTGGTCTGCAGACATCTCAGCACAGTTTCTCTTGATCTTCCTACACCCACTCGGATGTATATTTGTTGAGTCGGGGAGCCCACCAGTGTATGTGTGGAGGCCAGATCTCAACATCAGATATCTTCCTCTATCTTTATTCAATGTTTTTTGAGACATGGTCTCTTATTGAAACTTGAGCTCACCTTCTGCTAGACTGACTGGCTAGTGAGCCCCTGGGATCAACCTATTTGTACTCCCTGGTGCTGAGTTATAGAACCATGCTGTCACCTGGCTTTTACATGGATGCCTGGGGTTGATTTCGGTTCTTTATGCTTACACAGCCAGCATTTTACTCACTGAGTTTTACTGACAGTATCATCCTCCAAGCCCACCTACACCTACTTTGAAATAGGCAGTGGAGCATCCATAGACTGAAATGGAGAGGGAAACCAGTTGGAGCTTAAATCCCTCAGGGATGAGGAGCTTGGCCATTTTATCAGATGAACTGAAGAGAGCAGGAATGGACTAATTGAAAGCAAGAGGATTCTTGCACAGGCAATGGAGGATGAACTGCAAAGATTATTAAAAACCTGGAGATCAGAGCATAGCCTTTTTCTTGTAAGTTTCCCCAGGAAACAAGACCAAGGACGGATATCTTGCTCTCCCTAATAGGGCAGACACTATCAAAACAGGTGGATTTGCATAATGCAAGTGGACCTCACTAGTACTGTGATGGGGCAGTAGTATCTCCTGATGGCCAACAGCTACATCCCCTGGGATACTGGCCCTCTTACCTAGGAGACTGCCCGTCTTGGGCTATGCACCTTCAAGATTACTGGCTAGCAGGTACCTATTAGGAGGTACAAAACCTCAACTCCTTGCTTCTATATGGGATCATTTCAAAGACCTCTAAATTTGCTGGAGAGTCAGCTGACAACTCAGTTGTACCTGAGTTGGGGTCAATTTCATCCTCTGTCCAGTCTTGCCTTCCTCAGTTCTCTGTCAGTTGATCTCCGGTAGCCCAGGAACCACTCCTTCCTCTGAAAAGCGTGAGAGATGGGCACGCTCAGGGCACCCTGGGAATAAAGATGGAGTCTAACTGCCAGCAGAGCTAGGGGTGGTGAGATTGGAACGGAAAAGGAAGTGTGCGGCCTCTGGGGGCCAAATGGCAGAGGCTTCCCGGAGGGGCGAAAGCTGATACAGACTGTGGGTGAGGCTAGAATGACACTGTCTTTTTGTAAGTCCTCCCTCCCTATCATATAAACCATGCGAAACCCAAGATAAAAATATGTTATGCTGGTTTGTCCACCCCCATCAGGAGCACGAGACCCTGAGAGAGTGAGGGCAGGTCAAACAGAGAGCGGGAAGGAGAAAATTTAGTGGAACATCTCCAAAGAGCCCATTCCAGAAAACCATCTATGAACAACTATTTTTAGGAACCCCACCCTAAAATGTACACACGTGATTAACCTTCTACCCATTTACCTCTGCTGATCAGGCTGTGGTGCTAGGGTACCGAGGAGTACAAAAGTCGATGACTAGCTCCTTTACCTGCAGAAACAGAAACGAGAGTTGGACGAGGTAAACTCTTACGGGTCTGTCCACTGAATGCTAAGACCAGTACACTTGACTGATCATATTTACCAGGAAATTAGTTCATAAACTGACAGGATTTGATATTCTATGTTGTATGATTCTGTAACAAAGGTATCTAACTCAAGTGTTTGTTATAAAATACATATGTATTTATGACATGAGAACGGAATAAATAATATTGTAGATTAAAATGATGCCCTAAGAAGTTCTGGAAACATGGCAAATCTGACTTCTTACCCAATGGCTATTGATGTCATCTTCCTTCCTAAAAGAATGAACTTTGCCATTAATTAGAACTTTTTGCATCACCATATCTTAGCCTTATAAACACTCTGTGAAGAACTAGGAGTTCTTTTATGACTGATCTGAGACCAGTACTAGACACCCTTTATATCAGCAATGGGTTTTTGCCCACTCTCCAGTTCTTTCTCTCTGTGTTTCATGAAGGCTGTAATCCAAGGATCTCTTCCTAATGCTGAATGCCAGTCATGTTTTTTTAAATCTCTTCTTTTTTCCAGGATGCTAGGTTTTAAGTCAATTTGGCTTAGTTCTATGATCTTGCTGTTTTCCACAACTGTTTCCAAGCTTATGACCTTTGCTGTGTTTATTAACACACTTCCCAGTCTCCAATCATGCCAGCAACTAGGCAGCCAATGGTGCATATTCCTTCATTCCAGTTTACCACCGTGTTCTGTACTAGCCAATTCTACCAAGTTTATGGGCGACATTATACAACAATGCATAAACTGTGTTCA
Source organism: Nannospalax galili (assembly GCF_000622305.1). Taxonomy (NCBI): domain Eukaryota; kingdom Metazoa; phylum Chordata; class Mammalia; order Rodentia; family Spalacidae; genus Nannospalax; species Nannospalax galili. The sequence goes on from NW_008353342.1 coordinate 7,206,132, forward strand.
AAATGTTTTTATTTATGCATCTCTGTATGTGGCGAATGCATGTGCATACACATGTGTGTGCAGGTGCTCTTGACTGTATGTGTCCATGTGGAAGCAAAAGGCTGACTTCAGGTGTCTTCCTTCCTCTGTCATTTTCCATTTTATTTAGTTATTTATTTAGAGCCAAGTCTCTTACTGAACCTACAGTGGGCTAGGCTGGCTGGCCAGCAAGTCCCCAGGATCCATCTATCTCTGTCCTCCCAGAACTGAGCAAACATGCCTGGCTTTCTGTGAGTGCTGACAATCTAAACTCATGTCTCATGCTTGCATAGCATGTACTTTATCTATTGAACCATCTCCTCACCTCAAACCAAGTTATTTTTGCAGAGAACTGTCCATTAGAAAAGTACAATTAATATATATTGTTTACAAGTTACAGGGCTTGTAATAGGGCTCTCTAGAGGAAGAAAATGACAGAATGAATACATACATATATATGTATGTATGTATATATGTAGATATCTATCTATCTATCTATCTATATCTATATCTATATATATATATATATATATATATAGAGAGAGAGAGAGAGAGAGAGAGAGAATTTTTAAAAATCAACTTGCACAATATGGTCTAGGCAGTCCAACAAACAGATGTCTTCGCAGCGGGGAGGCTTAGAACCTAGGGTTGCTCAGTCCACGAGGAAGGATGCCTCAGCAGTGCCAATCCGGTGCAGAAAGTCTGGAGGAATCCTGGATAGCCACTTGTCTTTACTTCATGCTGGAAGTCTGAAGAAGCTGGGCTCTAACGTCAGAAAAGGAGGGGAGCAGTGGCAGCAGCATTCACCAGCAAGAAGCAAAGGCAAGTGGACAGAAAGCCAAGCCTTTCCCTCCACAACTTCAAGCCTGGGCCTTCACTGTGAGGTACTGCTCACAAGTATGGTGAGTATTCCCGCTTCAGTTAAGCTAATTTTTAAGAAAATCTTTCCCTGGCATGCCCAGAGGGAAATCTAATCAGAAAATCCTTCATAGGTGGGTCCAGTGGCTTGCCTCCTGAGGGATTTCAGACTCAGTCAGGCAATCAATAGTAACCATCACAGGGTCCAAGCAATCCCAGAAAACACCTTCTGAGAAGTAATACTTAAGTATTTATTGCTACATTAAGAGGTCCCATCTGTGTAGTACTGACTGATAATTCCCTGAGTTCCTTTTTCCTTGTTTTTCCTTTCGTTTTATTTTCTTTGCTCTCTCTTTCCTGCCCCGCTATCTCCCCTCTCCCCTCTTCCCTCTCCCCTCTCCCCTCTCCCTCTCCCCTCTTCCTTCTTCCCTTTCTATAGGAATCAGTTTGGAAGCTCTTGAAAGGGTGGTACAGACATTGGAGACACTGTAGAAGAACCCACCTATTTCTCTTCTTTTCTGAATGAAAGATTGAACCAAAGGTTTCTTGCATTCCAGTCAGGTAGTCTGCCACTGAGCTGCAGCTCCAGCCCTGGTTTTTATAGTCAAATCTTAAAGTGACAAGTGGTAATGTGTGAAGGATAGTTCAACAGTGTATAAGAAGAGAAAATTTAAAGTTTGTCAGTTTGTTTAAACTAGTTTTATGGCTTTATTTTACATATTGCCCAAAGATGGGAATTGGTAGTTGGTTTTGTCTCTTGGCTGGTTTGGCATTTAAGGTAACCACTGGATTTGATAGTTCCTTAATACTGTCAACTTGACAGGATCTAGATTTATCTAGGGGGCAGATTTCCGGGCATGCCTGTGAGGAAGATTCTAGATTGGGTTAATGGAGGTGTGAAGGCCCACCCTGAATGTGGGTGCCACCCTGGGCTGCAGGCCTGAAAGGACAGAGCCAGCTGAGCACCAGCACTCATCTCTTTCTGCTTCCTGACTGTGGATGCAATGTGACCAGCTGCCTCCCACTCCTTCCACCTTCCAGGCCAGTATGGACTTTGCCCCTGAACTCTAAACTGAAATAAAACCTTTGTTCTTCCTTCAGTTGTTTCTTGTCAGGTCTCTTGCCACAGCCACAAGGGAAGGTAGCCGGTATCTATTACTGAAAGATTCTAGAACAGTCAATCTTCCCTTATATAAAAATTCTGATAAAATGATTACAAAGCTATGATATTTTTATTATTATACTTAAATACCAAAGATCGCAAAATCTATCATGTCCTTAGTCTTTCATTTAAGAAAAAATAATTCAAGTTAGCAAATTATGTCTGAGGAAAAAAAAAACATAGTTCCAACTATACCTGAAATCCAAAGACATGTTTCTTCTGGAATTAAAAACGAGTATTTTCTTTAAATGGACTCTTCATATATTATGTAAGTAGCAAAATTTATGGAGTCCATAAATATTTCCTGAAATGCCCTGTTTATAGGGCTTACAAATTGTCTCTGCTTCATGACAGATTATCCCCACCACGATGGCTCAAACAGTATCCATGTTGGGGCATTTTCATGGGCTGCTGTTGACCTGGGGCCTCACCAGGAGCCTAAAGATCTGGGTCTCTGACAGATCTCAGTTACTCCTCTGAAAGGGGATGCTGCATACCCATGTTTCCCCTCACGAGGCTGCTGATAGCCTCAAGTCTTCCCTAACTGTCTGGAGAACTGTGGGCTTTGTCACATGTACCACTTATCCATGAACCAATGAAGAACTTGCAACTCTCTTCTCTAACAAGTCAAAGAAGAGGCAACACAGTCAAATTCACCATGTTTTCGGAACCTGTTTGCCATAATCTGTTCACAAGATGCAAGACACATATTTAAACATATCTTAAAGATTTCTTTTTATTTTATTTGTGTGTGTAGGTATGTGTTCAGGTGACCATGGAGAAAAGAAAGGGCCACTGGATCCTTTAGAGCTGGAGTTATAGGCATTTTTGAGCCACCTGACATGGACTCTAGGATCCGAACTCCAGTCTTCCAACAGCACAGTAAGCACTCTTAATCCCCAAACCATCTCTCCAGCCCCACAAGACACATTGAAGAGGAATTAGCCAGGGCCTGACAGCCAGGAGGTAAGGGGTACCAGAAGCCGCTGTAGAAGTCAACTATCAAGAAGGGCATTGCAAAAGAACATTTGTGAACATCAACCTTAATCTGAAGTTGTGTGTTTTTTTTCACTGTACATTTTTAAACATATTGTTTTAGCAACTCTACTGGAAATAATGTATAAAATTCTAGTGGCAAAAAAAACATCATCACAGTGTCCTCTAGGGAACTCTAATATAAGGTCCTGATGTGGTTGGTCATTATCTAAAAATGGAAGCAAAAACCAGTGGCTTTCACCGAAAGCTGAATGTGTTCCTTAAATACCTGATGCAAATTGAAAACAAAGAAACAAACACCAATATATTTTTAAATTATTTTTAATTATGTGTGTCTATATATGGAATCTGCATGCCAGTGCAGTTGCTCTTGGAAGCGGGAGGCCTCCAAATTCTCTGGGGATGGGGTTACAGGCAGTTGTGAGCTGAGCAGGCACATTTTTAACTGCTGAGCCATCTCTCCAGCCCCACCAATATTTTGTGATATGCTCACAATGTTAAATTTCTCAGCTTCTTGACACTAACCTGACAGATGTCAACAGTATAAGGTGAACTGCTGAGATTGTTTAGGGGACAGGAATCACATCTGACCCCTCTGCTCGGGTGCCTCCAGCTGACAGTTGACTCCTATCTGACCCCTCTTCTCAGTTCCCTACTACAGCTGAAGCAGCTAGCACAGGACTCCTCTCTAACCCCGTTTCGCTCCTTCCTGGTGATAATTAATTCAGTTTGGATCCTTATATTCTGCCCAACTCCTGTAGCAAACACTTGCAGAAGTATCCGTACATGACAGCTGTTGTGAGTACGCTGCCCCCTATTTAGCGCCCTTCATCAGTTCCCTGGCACCCAAAGGAGAAATCCCAGATCTACTTCAATGACATACAGCTTTACTCTCTTAGGCTCATTTGTGTTCCCTTGTCAGCCCAGATCCCCCCTGCACATCCCTATTCAACCATACTGTTGACTTTGTTGCCCGGCTAGTGAGCCAGGTGCCTTCCTCACTCACAGATTCATCCATCTGTGAATCTGGTCTGTTGCCAGCTTTATATCCATTTAAAAGTTCCCTCCAGTGGCCCTTGGATGCATTTCTATGAAAACGCCTGTTGCAGGGCTGAGACAATGCCTCAGTCAATAAAGTATGTATTTGCTGAATAAGCATGGGGACCTGGTTTCAGATCCCAGCATCCAAGTAAAAGCTGAGTATGGCAGTGCAAATCTGTAACTCCAGCACCAAGCTGGCAGAGACAGGTGGATCCTTAGCGCTTGATTGCCAATCAATCTAGACAAAACAGTGAGATCCAGTCCAGTTAGAAACCCTGTCTCTAAAATGGAGAGTGATTGAAGAAGACATCCCATGTCAACAACTGGACTCCACACATATATATATGAGCATTGTGCATATACACTTACATGTGTGCACACACACACCTACACCTCTCTCTTGCACACACATATGATCTCTCTCATACACATGTATGTACAAACATGGATCTCTCTCTCTCTCTCTCTCTCTCACACACACACACACATGCACCACAAAATAAATAGACCAAAAAAATCCAGCAACAGCAGCAAAACACCTGAACTACCTGTTCCATGAGTTTTCTTGGGGCCATGTTGGGAAACACCTCTTCATTCCAGGTAGGGCACTGATTGATGACAAACCAAAGAAATGATTCCTCCCAACTCTAGGCTAGTGAATGAATAAGTTTATTGGGATTATCAGCAGGATCGTGGATAATCCAAAGGCAGCTCTATCTCCACCAAAAATTCCACCTCAGGATGAGTGACAGCTCCCAAAAGCCACATGCCTGGCGCTCCCTGCACAACTCACAAGCAGCTCCATGAAAGAGTCTCTTCTCCCTTGAGGACAGTTATTGCTTATATAAGCTTAGGGAGGCACCTTGTGAATCTTGAAACTTTCTGAGCTTTCTGTGTTTATTAGCCTCCCAAGCCTTGTAAGTTTCTTGAGCCTCCTTAGTCTTTTAGATTCCTGCCCTCCCTTCTCCCCACCCTCCAAGGTAGAATGTCTCAATTCAGAGGAAATAGCTATGTACCACCTCAACTATTCAGGTCTGATTCTTCTAGACTGTGAACTTGTGGCGGACCAGCCCCTCGGTCTTCCCAGAACCAAGTTCAGCAGGGCTTTTCTCAGTGTATGGAGACACAATTTCAAAAACTTAGTAGTTCTTTCACATTGGAAAAATGACAGAAATTCTGGTGAGGTCTTCCCTCTGTTAGCTACAGAAACATCCAAGAATTTCTGGTGTTGTAGGGTAGCTATAAATTGCTGCAAAATTCATAGATTCTCTATGTCAAAAATATAATAATAAAAAATAATCCTGGAAAAATTGTAGCTATTCAGGCACAAAATCATTTCCCACAGCCCCTAGATTTGACTATAATACTTTCAGCTACCTGTTTTCTTGGCGTTGGTCATAGAAACTGCTTCAGTATATAACAGCCAACATGAAGCAGTCATGAAAAGAAAATATCTTACCGACAGGAACAGTGTAAAGTGTTAAGAATACTCTTCCTCACATGCAAAACAGCAGCAGCAAAACAGAGCCAGTGTCATTGCAAGAGGCTAGGCAGTTGCAGGGCACTGCCTCCCAATAAGTCATTCCTGGTGTCCTGGGAAGAGGACAATGGAGCACTCCGTCCTTTGCAGTGCAGGCACTCCCTGTGGGAAAGCTTATAACAGCACATGTCTTGAGAATGCTTGACACCACCATTTCCTGTCAACTTCAAATGCCTGTGAGGCTAGCAGCAGTCTATACTGTACCTGTTCTGACCAGGTGTAAGGAAAGCATTGCATAGAGAATCTAGCTTGTCCACTGCACCTTGGCTTCTCCACAAAATGGTCTCCTTTAACTTACTTGCTAATGATGATGTATAGAACTGAGTGTCTATTGTAAACATAATGGCTGAAGTCCATACCTAGTACATGTGTTTTAAATATAATTTAGAAATATACATAATTATTTCTTGGGTATTTTCCCCCAAAGCATTTCAAATGGAAGATAACCTGTCACATGATTTGCAACAATTAATTTTCAGATAAAAATTTTCCATGATGCTGTATGTAAAAGCTTTATATTCTAAACTACATTATCTGGGATATGAAAAATGGAGACAGGGTCTCATGTAGCGCAGACTGGCCTCGAACTCCACATGTAGCCAAACATGACCTTGAACTTCTGATCCTCAAGCCTTCACCTCCCAATTACTGGGATGGCCATCACCAGGCAAGGTTTATGTGGTGCTAGAGTACTGGACCTCAAGCACTTTAGGCAAGCTCTCTACCCACTGAGACACATCCCTAGACCCTAGTAACAATTTAAACATCTGCTCTAGTGGGGAATCACCCTCACAAATTATCATAAACTCTTCATTCTAACTGATGAGAACCAATTGTGGTTCCCATTTTAAGCCCCGAAGTGTGTGTATGTGTATGTGTATGTGTGTGTACACATACATATATGTATATATCTGGAAGCAAAATAAAAGTTCCTCTGGAAACAGAAATGAAGTAGAAACCACAGACATGCACTCTGAAGCATCCTGGAAAAGTTGGCTGCAGGGTGGAGACCAGCACACTTACACCTTCCACTGTCTCCACTCACTGAGAAAGTAAAGCATGTATGCATTACTCTACACATTTTGTGGGTTTTTTTTTTTTTTTTTTTTTTTGTGAGACAGGGTCTCCCAGTAGCCCCAGCTGGAGCAAGTTCAAGTAAACATTTAAGTCAATTATCCTTATCTTGTTGGTACATTACTTTAAAAAAGCAGTTGGCTGCCAAGTGAACAGTCCCACAGAGTTCATGTTGGAGGGTAGAGCATTCCAAGCCGCCAGTTCTAAACATCCGAGAAGTCAGCCTGCACAAGTCATAGTAACAAAAACAGAATTATCTAGAATGTGGTGATTACAACAACAGAGCTCACTGTTTGCAGAAAGTCATTGCTCTGACAACAGGTAGAAAGTACAGACCCCTTGCCTTTTCACTACTGGGGGCGAAAGACAGCCTCTTAGGCTAGGCAAGTGTGCTCATTGGTCTTTACAGGCTACTTTCACTCTTTTTTTTGTTTTTGAGACAGAGTCTTACTTGGTTGCCTAGCCTGGCCTTGAAAGTGCAATCTTCCTGCTTCAGCCTCCTGAGTAACCCAGTATACAGGCTAGTACCACTAGGCTTGGCAGACTACTTCTTAAAGACACCGAATACTAAGGTACGACTTTTATTTATCATGACAGAATACTTAATTTAGTAGCATATATATTTACATATGTGATGTCTAGTCAAGAACCAACCTTATGTGCTAGATAAATTAGATTTTAATTCTTTTAAAAATTTAAAAAATTTATTTTTATTGTATGTATATGTGTTTTGCCTGCATGTGTGTAAGTACATGCAAGTCATGCTCATGGAAGTCAGAATATAGCATCGGATCCCCTGGAACTGGAGTAAAAGATAGGTTGTTAGCTACCATGTTAGCCACTATGTAGGTGCTGGGAAGTGAACCCAAGTACCCTGCAAGAGCACTCACTGTTCGTGACCACTGAGCCATCTCTCAAAACCACTGAGCCCCTGGTTTTGGTTTTTTGAGATAGCCCCAACTGGCCTGGAATCCACATGTAAACCAGGCTTGCGTTTTTGAGACAGAGTCTTACTTGGTTGCCTAGCCTGGCCTTGAAAGTGCAATCTTCCTGCTTCAGCCTCCTGAGTAACCCAGTATACAGGCTAGTACCACTAGGCTTGGCAGACTACTTCTTAAAGACACCGAATACTAAGGTACGACTTTTATTTATCATGACAGAATACTTAATTTAGTAGCATATATATTTACATATGTGATGTCTAGTCAAGAACCAACCTTATGTGCTAGATAAATTAGATTTTAATTCTTTTAAAAATTTAAAAAATTTATTTTTATTGTATGTATATGTGTTTTGCCTGCATGTGTGTAAGTACATGCAATGCCCAGAGAGGCCAGAAGAGGGTGTTGGAGCCCCTGGAGCTGGAGTTACAGACGGTTGTTAGCCACTACTTGGGTGCTGGGAACTGAACCTGAATCCTCCACAAGAACAGTCAGTGCTTGTAACTGCTGAGTCATCCTGCCAGCTCAGGAAAATTACATTTTAAATTATGCTGATTTTATGTGTTACGCTTTCATTTTTTGATTTTTTTATTTATGTGTATGTGTGTATGTATGTGTACACGCATTCTACAGGTGTGCAGGTGCCTTCAGAGGCCTGACGAGAGCACTGGATCCTCTAGAACTAGAGTTACCCGCAATTGTTAGCCACAGGGCATGGGTGCTGGGAACCAAATTCAGAAACTCTGAAAGAGCAGCAAGCACTACCTCGGAACCATTCCTACAGCCCACCGGTGAAACTTTTATTTTGAAATAACAGTATCAACATCATTGAACAAAAATAAATAAATAAATAAATAAATAAATAAAGGTTTTGCTCCTATGGTAACGCCTCATAATTAATCCTTGGGTTATTTGGGTGTGCCAGTGGTGCAATGCATCCCAAAGTTCTGTGGTCTTAGTTTCATTTCCTTTTGCTGTGATGAAATATCCTGAGAAAGGCAGCTTAAGGCCAAAGGGTCCCTTTGGCTCATACGTCCCTGTGACAGTGGATTACTGCAGAGAAGTAAAGCAACAGGAGCCGGCAGCAGCAAGTCACTTTACAGCCATGGTCAAGTCCAGAGAGGAGAGCAGTGAATCAATGCATATATACTGGTGCGCAGCATGCTTTTCCCAATCACACAATCCAGGATCCCCTGCCCAAGGAATTGTGTCACTCACAGTGTGTGGGATCTTCCCATTAATCAAGATAATCATCCATAGACATGCCCCAAATCAACCTCACATAGACAATCCAGTGAGGCTCTTTTCCCTGGTGATTCTTGATTGTGTCAAGTTGACAATTAAAAGGAATCATCACACCTGCTTTTTGAGGACAGCTGTTAATCAGCTAGGATGGTGGGATGGTTACAGAAACCAGTATTCTTGGGCTGATTCTCCTTTCTGCCAAACCCCCAAACATGGAGATCCTCTGCCCCGGTACTGTCCATTGTTGTGATTCTTGGAGTTACTTCTTCAGCCAGGTGGATTCATGTCCCTCTCCTTTGTTTCCTGTATCTCAGGCTGATCTTGTCATCGTCTGTTGTTTCCTTTTTTCTTGTATTCTTTCCATCTATCCCAACAACTAATCAAAAACCTTTGTTTTTTCTTGTTCCTTATTCTTATTGAAACAGCCATTAAGATTTACCAAATTACCTCTTAAACTGCTTTTCCTACATAAGAATTTTAAGATACAACTTATAAGACTTGGGGCTGGAGAGATGGCTCAGCAGTTAAGAGCACTGATTGTTCTTGCAAAGGACCTGGGTTCAATTCCCAGCACCCACATGACAGCTAACAACCATTCATTAAAAAGAGGCTACAGGAGCTGGAGAGATGGCTTGGTGGGTAAGAACACTGGCTGCTCATGCAGAAGACCCAGGTTTGATTCTCAGCACCCACATGGCAGCTAACAACCATTCATAACTCCAGTTCTAGGGGAATCCAATGCCCTCTTCTGACCTCTTCAAGCATTGCATGGCACAAGTGCACTTACACACATACAAGCCATAGACTCCTACAAATAAAATTTAAAAAATAATTTTTAAAAATTAAGAATAACAACATATAGAACATAATATTTACATATTTAAAATGTGCAAGTCACAGCTGGGCATGACATTGGGCACCTGTGATCCCAGCACTTGAAAGATTGAGGCAGGGAGGCTCACTTGTCCAAGGCCAGTATGAGCTACCTAGTTGGTTCAAGGTCAGCCTGGGTTATGGAATGTGACCTTGTCTCCAAAAAGTATAGAAAGAAAGAAATCAATAAAACCATTCAAATCAATACTTCAATTCAAAAAATGGTGTGCCCATCACTGTAGTCAATTTTAGTTCAATTTCATCACTCCCCTGAGAAAGGTCACACTCACCCCCTCACCCCTACCTTTTCTCTGTTTCCCCAGCACTAGAACCCCACTGTTGTCCTTCCCCTATCTACAGTATGGTTTATCTTCTGGACATCCCATACAAATGGAATAATAGAGCATGCAGTCATTCTTTCTTGGCTGACTTCTTACTGCTTTTTGTTTCTGAATCATCTTCTAGTGTGTAAATACTTGCCCACTCCCTACCTAGGCCACTTCGCCATGGGGCTCTAATGAAGAATGCCATGGTAACATTAGCACAAATATGTGTGGATACATTTTCTCTTCTTTGGGTTAGGACACACTGCCTTCCCTCAGAGGGAAACTGTTGACTCAGAAGGTAACTTTATTTTTTTAACCTTTGGAAAGATGTCTAGACAGTTTTCCCAAGTGACCGCAGCATTTTTCACATTGATGAGAAGTATGTAAAGGTTCCAGCTGCCCTGCATCCTGACCCAGCACTGTGACTATCTTGTGATTACTTTATTTCAACATAACTTATCCTCTAAGTTTGAAGCGGCATCACACTCTGATTTTTATTTAAATTCTCCTGCTTGCTTTTGTGTGTTTGTTACAAATGATTGATTGATTTTTGGACAGGCTCTCACTACAAAGCCCAAGCTGGCCTGGAACTCATGGCAGTGCCCCTGCCTCAGACTCTTGAGTGCTGGATTGCAAGTTTAAGTCATCACACAAGCTTTATGTCCTTGTTGACCATTATGTATCTTCTCTTGAGAAATGTGTACCCAGATCCTATGACCATTTTCAAGTCAGATCATTTGAGTTTGTATTATCAATTTTGTAAACTCTTTATTCTACTTGGAAGTTTCATGTATATTTTCCCACCCCCTAATACATACGTGCAGTACCCTCTCTGATTGTGTTCCCCAGATTCCTTCATTCCCTTCCGCCTTCCTTTCTTTTGTCCTATTATTTCTCACTCTGTGGGGTTCCTTTGTATTTTATTCATTATGAGACAGGTTTCACTACATAGCTTAGGCTGGCCTTGAGCTCACGATCCTCCTACCTATGCCTTCTGAGTACTGGGTTATAGGTATAAATCATTGTTCTAGTTAATTTTTAATTTGTCAACTTTATACAGCCTAGAGTCATCTGAGAGGAAAGCCTGGATTGAAGAACTGTCTAAACTGGATTGGCCTGTAGGCACATCTGTGAGGGATTGTCTTGATTGTTAATTGTTCAGGATGCCCCATCCAACTGGGCAGCACCGTCCTAGTCTAGTCTTCCTGGACTGTGTAAGAAGGCTAGCTAAGCAGAGCCTGTGAGGGAGCCAGACAGCAAGCCAACAAGCAGCACTCCTCCATGGTTTCTGCCTCAAGCTCCTGCTGAGTTCTGGTGTGGACTTCCTTCAGTGCTGAGCTGCGACCTGGAAGTACAAGCCAAATGAAATCTTCCTTCCCTGAGTTGCTATTAGCCAGAGTGTTTTATCACAGCAACAGAAAGTATCACAAGGAGTATAAGAGGAATTCTAATTAGTCAGACACATCTGAGGGGTTGTTTAGTGCCCACTTGACCGGTTATTTTAAACCTGAATCTTATCAAAGGCTCCAGAGTAAGAAGCTGAAACTCTTATCACAAGCTATAAAAAGCAAGAACTTTATTTTATTGTTTTCCTCTTCTGCTTTCATTGTTGTTTTATACTAATGTGTTTGTCAACAAGTTATCTGAAAGGACTGTACTAAAACACTGTCATCCATAAGTACATAACAGCACGCAATATATGTGAATGAAGAATGTGATGAAATTAGAAAGTTTTTTTGTATTCTTTTAATCTTAAATTGTAAAATAAAGGTACTAGGTGAATAAGAAGAGATCTATTTTGCTGTCTGAGTTAACAGCAATGATTTTCTATCCATGTGCCTCAGGCTTACTCATATTAACCAATTTTGAGATAAAAGAAAAAAAAATAAGATCCCGATGAGATAACACAACTAATCACAAAAAAATGTATTTATTGGAAGTGCTAAATGTTGTGGTGTACTTGAATTTTGTAATTAAAGATGAATATATATAGTAATCCTGTTTCAGGCTCCCTCTTGAACCACCCCATCTCAAGTCTTTCAATAAGTTGAAACAATGTATTTAATTCAACATTTACTTATAAGCCTTGACAGTTTTGCAAATTTTATTTCAAGTTTCTCTAACAAAGCACTCAATTACAATTCCATTTTTTTTAATTTTGCTTTTATTGTGCTCTAAAGAGATTATACCATACAATCCATGAATCAGCTTTAACATCTCATTTTCACAGCACTTAAATCTTGGTTCTCATTCACAAAGTGATTGTGAGATTCAACAGGACGACCCGACGTATCAAACAGTCTTACTGTAAGTCACAGGCATGCAGGAAAACTACAGGATGGAAAACAGAGAAGGATTTCTAAACATTTACTGGAACAAACATTGCATTATGAACAATATGTGATTTTCTCCTGGGAATTCGCCCGTGAAACAGAAGCCTGTTCATGAGGCCTGCACAGCAACCACGAAAATGTTCAGGTTGTGGGGCCAGTGACGCATGCATGAATGGCCAAGTGTTAGTGAGGGCTGACCTGGAGTGATCTCTGTTCTCCAAAGAGAGCCGTGTGAGGCGTCCAGCTGACATTCCCCTTAACTCAAGATACTGTCATATTGGCCACTTATTACACATGACTTCTTTTTGTGAAATCATCGAAAGAGAAGAATTCTAGAATGGTGGGTACAGCCAAGGAGCTAGAAGTCAGAAGTTCATGGGCAGGTCTAACAATGGTTTTTTTTGTATAGTAATGGGCAAGGTTCTTGACTTTAGCAATCAGATTTACCATAGACTGATGGTGTGCTACATGCATGCTCTTACACAGAAAATCAGGTTCAGCCAAGGAGGGCCCCCAGTATTCACTGAGCATTACTATGTAGGAGACACAGATCCATGAAGCTGGGGGCACACATTCTAGAAAGAAAAGTGTTCTTCATTTGACATTCAGGAAAAAAATTTTCTTTATAATAAAACCCTTTGGAATTTTAATGGTTACAATTTGGAAAACCCATGAATTTTGGAACAGTAGTTGGCGGCAGGACCACTCCAGCAGTCTGTAAGTTCCCAGAATACTTTACTGATTCTGAGCTTGATGCCCTACACGTGAGAAATGATTCAGTCTAGCCCTGCTCACTCTGACAATCCAAATAAACCCAACCAGTTTGCCAATGTTGCCTCCCAGATGTGGGCAGTGGCACAGGGCTGGTCTCTAGAGTCTTCCTTACCTCGTCAGACTCCACAGGATCTGAGGCAATTCCACTTTCCTCATGTACCAGACACACAGAGCAAGAACTATGCCACATGTTATTGTAAGCATTGCATGAAACGGTGGCTGGTATTTATAAAGGTCAACAAAATTAGTTTCCCTGTACCTCTGTGGCAGAAACAGCTCAATAGGCATTTGCTGAAGATGGTTCACTCACATGCAAAATACATTCTAAGCCAATAACTATGGTTGACAAATGTAGAGAACTAAATGCTAGAAAAATGTGACCTGGGTCCTTGGTACTTCTCTGGTTTAATTTGTGATTTGGGAAAGGTCTTTCAGACTCACTGAAGCACCTGGAAGGGAGTCAACCCTGACTCAGTTCTTTTTAGTGGGTACTGGAAAAGTCAAAAGAATTGTGAAAATAACTTGGAAAAATACTTTATTCATTTGTCAGGTGTTCTTCTAAGCTTTGGTCTAAGAAGTATTAGAAAATTGCAGAAGGGAGTGACCAAAGCTGAAATTTACCCAGCATATCCCCCAGGAATGAAATCACAAGATGATGTTAGAGAAATTTGTTCAATATGTCCACCAGCAGTTTCCACAGAGACAACAGTGGCTACGGACATAAAGCAGAAGAGCAGTGTGTGTCATGCTGGTCAGGGCCTTCAGATCCAGGCTGCCTGTGATAGGGCCAACCTCAGCATCATAAGAGTTGGAGCATTGACTAAAAGCAGTAAAATAAGGATCTGATGATATGATTGGAGAAAAGCCAGTTGCTTGTTTATACCATGTACACAAACTTTCCTACTAGGTGGTTAACCTTCTGATACCTCCCATGTTAACCCCAGGGTCTCCTTTCTTATAATTAAGGCAGGCATTTATTCATTTATTTGGTATTCTTGTGAGGATAGGATCTCATGTAGCCCAGGCTAGAGTCTAAGTTGCTATATAGCCGAGGAAGACCTTGAGCTTTTTATCCTTCTGCCTCTACCCCCAGAGTGCTGGAACTGTAGCCATGTATCAGCAGGCCTGTTTTTACGTAGGGCTAGGGATTGAACCCAGGATTCTGCACATACTGAGTTCTTGACAAATTGAGCTACATTTCAAGCCCTAATTCAGGGTTTCAGATTCAGCTGGTGCAACAATATCCATAATCAACTTCTTTGTAAAACTTTTATTTACATTTATTTTATGTGTATAAGTGTCTTGCCTGCATGTATGTAAGTGCAGCAGTATGTGCAATACCCATGGAGGCCAGAAGACAATGTCACAGCTGCTGGAACTGAAGTACCAGATAGTTGTTAACCACCATGTGGATGCTGGCAACAGAACCTGGGTCCTCTGCCAGTGTTCTTAACTACTGAGTCATCTCTCCAGCCAATTTTAAATAGTCCGCCCTTTTTTCTTTCTGCAGAAAAGCATATTGGGGGATTTTGTCACATGGCAAAGATGGACAAGCAGAAGGGGATCAGACTCACAGTGGGAAGCATATTGGGAGCTTCCTCCCCAAGCAGCCTGGCAAAGGAGCACAAGTCACAGCCACGGGCCCTAGGGCTGGGGAGGCAGCCTGTCCTCCAATCAGGGGACATTGGTGCACAGTTCACTGTAACCTGGCGTGTGTTTACGAAGTACTAAAAGGGGCGCTCAGAGACTCAGCACGCAAAGTGATGAGTTCATATACGCCTTAATTATCCAGGTTCCATCAGTGACTACTTCACATAGTGTGGAAACAACACATTGTGCACCAAGACACATACAGTTACTATATGTCAGAAAACTTTAATATTTAACTACTCTGATTTCACCACTGTATGCTAACTACATTTAGCTAATTATTACACTGTACCTCATAAATTTGTACAATTATAAAAGCAATTGACTTTAGAAAGTATTCTGTTCAGTATATAGTATTAAGGAAAAAATGTAATTATAAAGGAAAGAATTAGAAATCATCTTCAGTTCCATAGGGAAAAATCTAACTTAATGAAATATACTTTTGTTCTATTTTATTCTAATTTTATGCATAAAGTGAATGCAAACAGTTTTTTCCTCAATATTGGGTATTATTAGAAACCAATCCTACAAACCTCTATGAGAGGGTTGGTATTACAACCCAATGGTGAAGTTTTCCTTGCTGTAGGAAAGGATTATAACGTGTATGTGTGTGTGTGTGTGTGTGTGTGTGGTATATGTAGAAATATATACATATGATAATAAGCCCTATCTTTTCCTAAATCATTGTAGTGCTTTAAGATTTGACAATACCACTTGGATTCCATGAAACATCCAAACCTCTCTCCCATTTGTATAAATAAATGGCAGATTCTGTAGCAATTGGCTTGGTGGTTTGGACGAGCAATGTCCCCGACAGGTTCAAATATTTGAATACTTGGTCAGTGAGTCACAATGTTTGGGGAGGTTCAGGAAATGGCAGAAATGGCCCGTCACTGGAGAAAGCACATTACACTGGGCTTGGAGAGTTCAGAGGCTTGCTGCACTTTGAGTTTGTGCCCTTCGCTTCCCATGCCTGCTACAAGATGGGAGCACTCAGCTTTCCACCCTGGCCTCCCCCCTGCCACCATGCCTTCCTCTCACTCAGGAGCTGTAAGTCAGATAAACTTTTCCTTCTGTAAGTTGCCTTGGTCACGGTGACTTAGCACAGCAAAAGAAAAGTAAGGAATACAGCCGTTAACAGCTAAAGACCATTAAACAAAGAGTGACGACAGGAAACAGCCAGGTATTCAGAACTCTAACTTCTTGTAAACTCAAAGACAAAATGCATCATTATAACAATTAGTGAGGTGAAAATAGCATATTTTATCATGAAAAATAGGAAGAAACTAAGCTGGTGCTGGTGGTGACCTACATCTATGCATAAAAATGTACAAGGGTGGCGCTTGGTAGATGGCATCTGTGATTATTTACATTCCTCACTTCAAGTGGTCTGACGTTTAATTTGATATCCCTGAAAACAAAAGGGTTATCACTGAATATGCAGGCAATCTTTCTGTTTGCAGCTGAGTGGGGAATATACTAGGCACTGGGGGCAGCATCAGGGGTTCTAACCATCCTGCTGTCCTCTGCAGGCCGGGGCACCATCACTGCTCTGAGCAAAACCGTGGGGACTGACTGGGAGAAAACAGCAGAACTTTAATACCTGAGCCCAGGTCTGTTGTAGTCACCTATGATAGGGCAGCTTTCCTTCCTGGGTCTTACTTTCTTCATTGATTCATAGACGAGGATATATAAATGCTTTAAAATTCCCTTTCATTAAATAGGTATGCATGATTAATTTGATTATTATTATTTCTTTAAATATTTATCTATTTACTTTTTAAATCATTTAAAAACAATTTTTAATAACTACATTATTAGAAGAAGCATTTCACCACAGCGTTAACATGTTCAGTAACGCACTCCAGAGCAAGAGTACAGCTCTTTCACAAGTGGGTGCAAGTTTCTAGGTTCACAGTTGAATTAATACAGTTATACAATATTGAACTCAGAATAAGCCCTGTAAGACATAAAATTGAATGAGTTTTTAACCTTTATAAAAGATCTCCATTTCATTTTAGAATATACTGTTTCTTGCAGAAAGACTCATTGTTTTTGCTACTAACACTGAGATGTTGGCACATGCATCTCTAATCTGTATGCATCTGATTATTACTAGTCATAATCGATTGCACTTGGATCCTTGGTGCCTGTGTATGTCTATAAAGTCATCGGGTAGATTTCAGTGTTAATGTTTATCACCTCTACTAATTAGCATGATGTAAATTTCCATGCTTCCTCCTCAAATATAATGCTTTTTTAAATTTTGATTTGTGTGTGTGTGTGCGTGAATGTGTATTTATTTACTTTTTTTCCTCTTTTTTGTATATTTTTATTGAATTTTTGTGTATTTCATACAAAACATCTTAATCTTCATACCCCATCCCCCACCTGCAACCTCCCATAGCACCCCCAACCAGAGTCCATGCATTCTGTCATATATGTTGAGGCCTATTGAGTCAAGCTAGTGTGCCCAGATGTCCTTCAGTGCAAGTTCATCCGCTAGGGTCTAGTCAGCCTATCTAGAGTCCACAAAATCAACTCTCCCTCATCCAGTAATAATCAGTTTCCAGTCGTTCTTTGGCTAAGTTTCCCCAGTTCTGTGCTGGGCTTTTCTCTGCTTGAGTTTGCTTGGGTCTTGTGCCTGCTGACACCATTGCTGTAGGTGCGTATGAGCAAGGCCCCAGGAGCCTGTAAGACTCTATTCCCATATGGTCATGCACCTCCTCCTCTGGCTCTTCCACTGTTTCTGTTCCCTCTTTCACAATGGTCCCTGAGCCCTGGGTGGGTGCAGTTTAATACAGAAGACTTATCCAAGGGCCCCCACTCTGCGGACGCTTATGCTCTATGCTTTGGCCGTTTGTGTTCTTCTGTTGTGTAAGGGAGTTTCATTGGTGAGAGCTGAGAGCTGCGTTAGTTCTCTCTACCCTCTGCTCCACTATGTTCTGTGAGCCTTAGGTGTTCAGGTTCCATTGTAGATGTGTCACTTAGGGTTGGGTATTTCACAGACACTTATCCTGTGTGTGACCAGTTGTGAAACTCTGTGATAGTCTCTGTCTATTGCAAAAGAAGCTTCTTTGATGAATGGTGATTGGCATCCTGTAAATATAAGGATCCATATTTAGCATATAGTAAGAAATTACATTTGTCTAGGGATGTGACAGCCTTAGGGTTTTCTCTATCATCTATGACCTCTCCAATCATGTGTATTTGGCTATGTTTACAGTACTACACATGAATTCCCCCCCATTTAGTGGTTCATTTAGGTAGCTGGTGCTCACTCTCAAAATAAAAGTGACACTATTGCCTCAATGTAGTTTGCTGCTGTGCTGATTATTGTTTTGATTATTAGGACTTAAAGCTGGGGTTGCATCATTGATGTTCTCCCTTGGCAGCTTGCATAGTACCCTCCAAAGCTATGTGAGCTACTCTTCAGGAAGGAGACTTCCAGGTCAGTTTCACTTCCATTGCTCTAAGTCCTGTGTCCGAAGTATGTTCTGTTTTCATCAGTAGGGTCTTATATTCAAGTTATAGAATCAAGGGCTGTGAAATAGCCTGTGTAATTTTGGGAGTCTCTTGGGCTACCCTGGACAACAACTCGAAAGGAGGTTTCTCCTGTCTGGCAGTGTTTCTTGTTATGTGACCTTCAGCTATACATATGGATACATGTAGAGATATCATATGTGTAATTTCTCAGTAGCCTTTTGAACTAAAACATTTCCCTCTGGTTTTTCATACCATCTAAGCCTTATTTACCTCTCCTCTCTCTCTCCCTGTCAAACCCTCTCTCTTCCCTCCACAGTTAAAGTACCCACATTTTCCCCATTTCAGCCTTGATAATACCTGTCTCCTGTGATCCCTCTTCTCTTGAGCTCCTTCTTCTTTACCCACATGAATTCTTGTATAACCCTCCTTTTCCCCTCCCATTTAAATACCTCCATTTTATCCATTTCTCCCTTGGTAACACCTATCTCCTACTGTTCTTCTCTCTCAGATTCCTTCTTTCCCTTTACCTCTCTGGTTCCTTTTCATTTTCCTGGCTCTTGAAGTTATACCAGGATATAAGGATTTGGTGCTAAGATCCACAAATGAGGGAGAACATACATTGTTTGTTTTTCTGAGTCTAAATTACATCACTCTGAATACCAGTTTCTAATTCCATCCATTTACCTGCAAACTTCATGATGTCATCTTTCTTTACCACTGAACAGAACTCCATTGTATAAATGTCCCACATTTTCATTATCTACTCATCAGTTGAGGGACACTACTTAGTTTGTTTTTATTTCTTAGCCCAGACGCTGAGTCAAGCACTCTCAGGCAGTCTTGAAAACTATCATTTCTTAAAGAAAGTTTTTGGGATTGTGGAGATGGTTCAGGTAGTCAAACTCTTGCTGATCAAGCCTGAGGACCTAAGTTTGATCCTCAGAACCTGTGTAGGAAAAACCATGCATAGTAGTGTATGCTTGTAATCCCAGTTTTGGAGAGGCAAAGACAGGCAGATTCCTGGGGCTCATTACCAGCCTAATTAGATGAGTTACAGGTAAGTGAGAGACTCTGTCTCAAAAACAAGTGGGCAACACCTGAGGAATGACAACTGAAGTTGACCTCTGGCCTCTATACATATTCATTCACGTGTGCCTCTGCACACACGTGTACACACACAAACATATACACACAGTACATGAATGAATAAAAATTTAAAAGCTTGACTGCAGTTGTCTTACCTATGGCTTAATCAGAAAGGTAAACAATAATAAAGACAGGCAAGATCACATTTCTTGATATCAGCAGGAAGGAAAAGAATGTGAACGACTATGCATGTGCACAGGCATACACACATGCACACAGACCCTAGAAAAATTATTGGCATGTGTAAATATCAGGATAAAAAAGTATGAAAATTATTGTGGACGTTAGAATCACATTGCTGAGCTCAAATAGGGTCAACATCATCCAGACCAATCACAGAGCATCCTCAAGCACATTTTCTTCTGTAGGACAGGCATTTGAAGCTGCACACTTCATAGGTCTGTGAGTCGTGAGAGATGTAAGGCATGGAGTGTAGTGCCCAGGCAAACAAAGATACCTTTTCTCTCTTTAAAGGACACGAAGTAAAAATCTACAAACCTGACTGGATAATGACTTCTGGTGACTTGGACTGTGCCTTAGATGTGGTAGACTCACAGGCTCATAGTCTGGGTTGTGAGATCAACTGAAAGTATGGAATCCCCAAAGCAAACCAAAACAAACAAACAACAACAACAACAAAAACAATGGAAACTTCTTTAGGCATAAAAAAAATGTGCTGGAGTAATGGTGACAGCATGCACAAGTACCACGAAGCTCAAACCAGATAAAACCCCAAATCCAAGCACAGATGTGGGGAAGTAGGCAAGAAATCCCAACACAACCTAAGGAACTTTTGGCAACTGATGGCTGCTGGGAGGGAAAGAAACAGTCTCATGCAGGGGTGGAACGCCTGGTAGTTTGACAAGGCTCCAGTGGATGGACCTACCCACACTGAGAGACATGTAGGGAAACAAATCAGATGCTAAGGGACATATTGTATATATAGTGAAGTACACTGAATCGGGCAGAGGGCAGTAGAGGGAGGTGCAGATGGATCTAAATGCCATCAAATTATATTGCATGAAAATCACAAAAATTTAATAATAAATTTTTTAAAAATGTGCTGGAGAGATGGCTCAGCTGGTAAAAGTGCTTCACTGCGAGCACCAAGTTCAATCCCCAGCACCCAAAAATTGGATAGCGTGCGCATTTGCAATCTCAGCTCTAGGAAGGAGAAAGGAGGATCCCTTGGGCTGGCTAGCCAGCAGTTAGTCCACAGTTAAGTCCACTAGCTCATGGTTCAGTAAGAGACCCTGTTTCTAAAAACAAAGTGGAAAGCAAGTAAGGAAAACAGCTGACATCGACCTCTGGCCACTACACATATGTATTCACATGTGCATCTGCACACACATGCATACACACAAACATATACACACAATAAATAATGAACAAAACATTTAAAACTTGTCTGCAGTTGTCTTACCTATGGCTTAATCAGAAAGGTAAACCACAATAAAGACAGGCAAGATCACATTTCTTCATATCGACAGAAAGGATAAGACGATAACTGCCTCTATCCAGTTCCCACCCTCCAACCCCAAAGCCAAGGCTATATAACCTGCTAAAATATAAACCTGGCCACACGACTTAAATCCTGCTTTGATCATTCTACTTCACTGGTATTGTCTGGAAACTTTTTTCACCTTCATTAAAGCATCATTGATCAATAATAAACCACACATGTTTACGGTATGATTTGATGGGTTGGGGGTGTAAGAAACCAGCCAGGCAATCAAACCAGTGCAAACATCCACCAGCACCGGTGGTCTTTCCTGCATCCTGTATTCTTCCTCTTGCTTACCCAGTTCCCATCCACCCCTCCAAGCACAGCTATAGCTCCACTTGCTGAATGCCTCCATGTGTGCCGAGCCACAGCATGTATCATCCTTTGTGTCCAGTCAGTTTTGTTCACTGGAACTATTCAGACTCTGCTGTTATTCCATGTTTCACAGGTGACTCTTTTGCCTGCTGTGTAGCATGGAAGACACGGCACAGTGCATTTATCCATTCACCCGATGATGGATATTTGAGTTGTTTCTATATCCTGCTTTGTATTGGTTATTTTTTTTAATGTTTTTTCAAAATTTTATTATTTCTATTTTATGTGTATGCATGTATTGCCTGCATGTAGGTAAGAGCACCCATGTTGTGCAATGCCCACGGAGGTCAGAAGAGACTGTCAGATCCCCTGGGACCGGAGTTACGGACAGTTGTTTGCTGTCATGTTGGTGCTGGGATTCGAACCCAGGTCTTCTACAAGAACAACCAGCGTTCTTAACCGCTGAGCCATCTCTCCAGCCCCTGTATTGTTTATTTTTCTGCCACTGTCATAAAACACCATGACCAGAGCAACTTATAGAAGAAAGAGTTTATTTGTACTTATGGTTCAAGAGGGAGCGTCCTTAATGGCAGGGGAGGTGTGGCAGCAGGAGCTGGAGCAGGAAGCTGAGAGCTCACATCTTCATGCAAGCTTGGGAAACAGAGAGAGAAAACTGGAAGTGGAGCAAGGTTTTGAGCCCTCAAAGCCTACCCCCAGTGACACACTTTCTCCAACAAGGGTCCACCTCCTAAAGCTTCCATGACCTCCCTGTTAAAAGCACTACCCGCTGGGGACCATACACCAAGAGTTCAAATACTTGAGCCTCTGAGCGACATTTCTCATTCCAACTACCATATATTTGCTATAAAGAATGCATTTGCCATCTTCTAAGTTTCTGAAACATTTACACATTAGATTTTATTCTTCTGATAACCTTTCACTTCTCTCTCTACTGATGCACTATAGTTGTCCAGTTCAAAAGATGTCTCCTTGCATGCCATACTTCTCTTCCTTGTCAAACTCAGGCATCCTTTGCTTGGGAAGTCTGCTGCTATACCTCCACTTCTACTGTGTAGCCCCAGAGCTAAGAAGGAGAAGTGAATTCTTTCTTTGAAGTCTAGCTTGCCTTTAGTCCCCACACTTCCATCAGTCATTGAGATGATCCATCAGACACACTCATCCACATGAGGTTGTAAACTCTTTCTTGTATACCAAGGTCTTTTTCATCTCAATTCTCTAAGTCTTAGGGAATAAATATTTGATGGACTAGGTCATACATATACAATAAAATAAATTCAGTTATATACTTAAACTACATATATGCTGAAAATCATGTTTTGCATGTGGATAACTTTTAAAAATGCGGTCTCTAACATTTCAGAAGTTTCATCACCACCCAACAGTTTCCAACCTGGTTGATGTGTTTTTCACAGCCATGTAGAAAAAAATGTGATGTGATGTGTGTGTGTGTGTGTGTGTGTGTGTGTGTATACATGTACATGCCACAGTAAATGTGCAGAGGTCAGAGGACAACTTTGAGGTGTTGGTTCTTGAAATCACATTATTAGGCTTGGACAGCAAGTACCTTTAACCACTGAGCAATCTTGCAAGCCCCAAGGAAAACCTCACTTTTAATCATGTCATATTGCTAAGTCTTGTAGAGGTGTTATGTTCTCACTCATTCCAAGGCTCAGTACTCTGTAACCATATGCAACCCATATGTGTTTCATAAAGAAGTAAGAGAATCCAAAAGCCAGTGAGTTATCCCACTGCCTCTGCTCACTCGTATTTGTCTTGCAAAAGGTTATTCTCTTCCAAAACAATATTAAGAATTATGTTACTGAAAATGAAAATGCTAAAAATCAAACCCTACTTGGTGGTAGGTATTTTCTAAATCCTTCATAGTTTGGTTGCTAACAAGTTCTTCTAAACTTTATGAATTAATGCCCCAGTGCAATCTGACCACTGGCTAGTCAGACTTGGAATTTTATGCATCTCCCTGCTTACTCAAGTTATCAGTTGGTCACTTTGGAACTGTGTGTGGTATATGAATGTGTACATGTTCATGTGCCTGTGTCCTTGTGGGTGTATGTACACATGTATGCATCCATGTAGAGGCTGCAGGTCAATATCATGTGTCTTTTTATGTACCTCTCCACCTTATTTTTTGAGAAAGGGATCTCTCACTGAACCTGGAATTCAAAGATTCAGCTAGATTAGCTGGCCAGTGAACTCCAAGGATCCTCCCGTCTCTACTTCCTCAGCTCTGGAATAACAGGAATGTACCACTAAGCAGACCTTTTTACATGGATAATGGGGATCAAACTCAAGTCCTCATGTTTATGCAGCAAGCATTTTACTGACTGAGCCATGCCCCCAGCCCCTGAGTGAATTGTTTATATTTTAATTTATGCTCCCTACAGCACTTCAGACAAACATTTGTATAGCATATTTTTGTTTTAATTATCTTTTTAAATTTATAAGTTCCACTTAAAGAAAAAGGTTTTGAAAGGTTATAGAATATATACCAGATAAGAAATCCCAGATTTGGAGACATGTTTCTGGCTGGAAACTGTTTATATGGCACCATCTTTTATCTGTCAAGGTAGCCTTAGTGAGCCAGTCAAAAAGTTTATTTGTTTGGTTTTCTTTGCCATCTTGAACATTTTCATATAGAACTGGTCCAAAGTTCTCAGCTAATGTCTGATATAGGTGACACTGAGCTTTTGGTTCCTTTACAGGAAGGAGGCAGACTCTTACATAAAGATGATAATGTACTGGGCAGCCCACTACTAAGCTAGGTGTTGTTGCTGAAATGGAAGCCGTGGTTGTACAGAGGAACCCCTAGCAACCAGGAGGAACCTGGAAACTTCCAGAAACCACTGGAAATGGAGCAAGGAGGAAATCCAATGAGAAATGTTTTTCAGAGTCTGAGGTTTTTATTTATTTATTAAAAAAACTAGGTCACTGGATAGGATTCCTATATTATACCTCACCCACTCAGGGCTCATGAACCATTGTAGAAGAGGGGGTGGAACATTGTAAGAGCCAGGGGTGGTACATGACCATAAGGAAACAGTCTTCTAGGCTTTTGAGAACTTGCTCATAAGACCCATGCAAACTCAGTCACAAAAACCCAGCATAGAACTGGGAAAATGGGCAGCACCCCCAACCTTAGTCAAGGAACTATTGACAGCTGATCAGTGCTGGGTGAGGGGGAGTTTGTCTTCTTTAAGGGCATGATGCTAGATAGGGTAAACTGCCTCCAAAGGATGAACTCACACCAAGCGGACTTCTTGGAACACAAACTTGACTTGATAGGCCTTAACATATATGAGAGAATGCATGAAATCTGCTGGGCAGGCTATGGAGGATGTAGATGGGGGAGGGTTTCTAAATATGATGAAGATGTATTGCATGAAATGTACAAAACTCAACAAAATATATGTATTGGAAAAAAAGACCAAACAAACAAAAAACTGGGTCACTTGCTTCTTAAACGTCTATCAATTATAAACATGTTTTAGGAGTGTGCGTGTGTGCATGTGTGTGTGTGTTGCGCTCAGTCCTACATGTGTAGACCACAGGTTGCTGTCAAGCATCTTCCTTTGTCATTCTCCACCTTATTGTTTAAGACAAGGTCTGTCACTGTACCCGACGCTCACCAGTTAGCTAGAGCTGTCTCCACCTCCCAGCACTGAGACTACAGATGCATGGTGCCACACCCAACTCACCAGTTAGCTAGAGCCAGACCCCAGCTGTCTCCACCTCCCAGCACTGAGACTACAGATGCATGGTGCCACACCCAGATTTTTTCTCTTCTTTATAATGTGAGTAATGGGAATCTGAACTCAGGTCCTCACCTTTGCACGATAGATACTTTACTTACTGAGCCATCTCCCCAACCCCAATTGTTAGACTTTTACAGCACTTTTAGGTCTTCCCAGGTCAATGGGAAAGGACATTGGTCCTGAACAGTAAGTAGTTGGAACATCATTACTCTGAGTAGTTGGAACATCATCATCACTCACACCCAACTTGTAGAACACAAGAAGTTACAGAAACGTTTGTCTCTCTGTTCACTCCCCCTGTGGTTTCCCCTAACACCATCTTTTTCTTTTCAGCCAAACACAAGTTTCTTAGCAGATTTAAGACTGCTATAACAGAACGCCTTAGACTGGGTAACTCATAAACAACAGAAAGCTGCTGAGAACAGTTTGAAGAATGCCTTTCAAGATCAAGGTGCAGCAGATCCCATGTCTGAAGAGGCCTGCCTTCCTTACAGATGATGGCTCTCTCTTGCTCCGAGCTACATGTCACAAATGAAAGGACTCCTCTGGGCCTCTGTACAAGAGCACTAATCCCATCCATGACCACTGAGCCCTTATGACCTAGGGCTAGTTAATCGTGATTATCAATTTGACTAGATTTAGAATCACCATGGAAACATACTTTCAGGCATGTCTGTGAGAGTGTTTCCAGAGAGATTTAAATGAGATGAAAAGATGTACCCTAAATATGGGCAGGAGGAGTCCACGGGCTGCAGTTCTGGCGAATAAAGAGAAATCAAGGAGAGCATGAGCATGCATTGTTTCCTGACAGGGGATGTAATGGGCTGCTTCCTTGAAACTGTGCCACAATAAACTATTGCTCCCTTAAGATGCTTTTGTGAGGTATTTTGTTACAGTAATAAGAAAAGTAGATAATACAGACCTATCTACTTCCCAAGGCCCATCTCATAATGCCAAGCCTTGGGAGTGAGAATTTCTATATATAAATTTTAGGTGTCCACTCACATTCAGACTATAGCATTCTGCTGTGGCCTCCCAAATTCATATTCACCTCCCTTGCACAGTTATTCTATCTCCTTAACCCCTAAATTCTAAACTGCTTCCAGGATCAAATCTAAAGTCTACAATCCAAGATTCTGTCTGTCACTTCAATCATCTGGATGAGACTAAGGTATGAGTCATCTTGAGGCAAGATTCCCTCAAGCTATATATTTGTGAAATCAAACAAGTTACATGCTTTTAAATACCAAAAGAGACAGGCAAGAGGTGGACAGCTCCATTCCAAAATGGAGAAGCAGGATAGCAAAGAAGGGGCAACTGTTCACAAGTGCATTTGAAACCCAGTGATGGGCCTGGGATGTAGCTTAGTTGATGGATTTCTCACTTATCATTCATGAAGGCCTAGGTTCCACCCACAGCACTCTGTAAACAGAATTGTAAAGCATGCACTAAGAAGAAGGATGGAAGAGGATCAGGAGTTCAAGGTCATCCTAAGCTACAGAGTATGTTTGAGGCCAGCCTGGGCTACATGAGACCCTGTCTCAATGAAAAAACAAACCTAATGACATGAGTGATATTAAATACTAAGGTCTGGAAATACTCTGATTGGATTTCATGTGCCATCCACAGGACCCAGGGGTGCAGATGTTGGACCCCAGGCTCCAAGCTGCCTCAGCCTGTAGCTTCTCTGGATGTAGCCCATATGGTCATGCTCCCAGTTTAGAGCTGCACAGGAGAGACTCTGCAGGTCATGGAGAGGCCCTGTGCAGTTGTTGTGCTCAGCACTGGTCCTGTGAAGGCTAGCTGCAGTAGCTTTGCCCTTATGGTCCCACTGGGCATTGTACTGGTACGGGATCTCTATGGGGTCCTTGCCCTGCCTCAGTCCCTGAGGTTTTCTGGGGTTCTCTTGAAGTGGAAGCAGTCCCCTTTGCTTGTGTCCTCTGCACCCAGGTAGAGATGACAGGCAAAGAATGCCAGCATGGGGTGCCATGTGTGGTCTCCAGGAAGGAGGCCTGAACAACAGGTGGCTTCACCTGAGTCACAGCACAGCAGGGAATGCTTTGCAGGGATGCCCCTTGGAATCTAGCCCTGTGGACCTCCTGGAAATGCCACCCCAGCGATCTCTAATATGCCTTCCAAGTCTTTCCTTTATGACCTAGTGAAATGGCTAGAGTTCTGCCCTCCTACACTGTCTACTCACTAAACCCAGCTACATGGCCTCACCCTTGGAGCCCTCCCCAGAAGTCACGGCTTCATGATTCATTCTTTACAACCTGGCCAACTGAGAACTTTCCAACTCCTAGTTTTGCTTCTGTTTGGAGAACAAATTCCATTTCAAACTTCCTCTTTTTCTTCAAGTTTTATTTATTATTTTTATTTAATGTGTATGAGTGTATTGCCTGCATGTGTGTAAGTGCACCCATGTTGTGCAATGCCTAGGGAGTTCAGAAGAGGGCACTGGAAGCCCTGGAACTGGAGTTATGGTTGTTATCTGCAATGTGGGTGATGGAAATCGAACCCAGATACTCTGCAAGAGCAGTCAGGGCTCTTAACTGTGGAGCCATCTCTCCAACCCCAATACCCCCTTGATATCATCTCTTACTTGGCCTAGAACTCACCAAGTAGCCTATGCTGACTGGCCAGGATGCCCCAGGGATCCACCTGTTTCTGCCTCCCCTGCACTGGGATACAAATGCACACCACCATTCAGCTTATTATCTGGGTTCTGAGGATTGAACTCAGGTCTTAGTGCTTTATGATTTCCTTTTGAGTCTTTTACAGACTGAGTCAAACTCCCAGTCCCCACATCTTCAGCTATTTGCTATAGAGCTGCACCCTATTTCTCAGTGTCAATTGATTTTTGTTTTACTCTATTTAGACTATTACAAAGACAGCTTAAAAACATAAAGATTTTTAATTTATAAAAAAATAGATTGTCAGACCTTAGCAGACAGCCTGAGAGTGGCTGTTCTGGTCTCCATTTGGCTTAGATGCTGAGAACTCAGCAGATTGCTTGAGAGCACCTGGATCTGGTCTCCACCTGGTCACAGGTCACTTGGACAAAGAATAAACAGAGAGACGCCTGAACTAAACGATAACATATATCAAACGGACCTACAAGACATTTTCGTAATATTCCACCCAAGCATCAAAGAATACACTTTCTATTCAGCACCCCATGGAACTTTCTCAAAAGTTGACCATGTATTGGACCAAAAAACAAACCTCAACAAATACAAAAATATTGAAATAATTCCACACATTCTATCAGACCACAATGCAATAAAATTCACAATTAACACTGGAAGAGTCCCTAGTCACTACACAAACTCATGGAGACTAAACAACACACTCCTAAATGATGAGTGGGTCAAAGGAGAAATTAAGAAAGAAAGAAAGAAAAGAATTCCTGGAATTCAACGAAAAGGACAATACAACACAACAAAACCTCTAGGACACTTTAAAAGCAGTCCTAAGAGGGAACTTTATAGCTTTAAGTGCCTACATTAAAAAATCAGGAAGCCGGGCATGGTGGCACATGCCTTTAATCCCAGCAATTCTGGGACACTTTAAGTGCAGTCCTAAGAGGGAAGCTTATAGCTCTAAGTGCTTACATTAAAAAATTAGAAAAGAAAGAGAGGCTGAAGAGATGGCTCAGTGGTTAAGAGCACCGGTTGCTCTTGCAGAGGACCCAGGTTTGATTCCCAGCACCCACAGGGTGGCTAACGCCTATCTGGAACTCCAGTTCCAGTGAAACCTGATGCCCTCTTCTGGCCTCCATGGGCATTGCATGACATGGGTACACTCATACACAACCACTTTTAAATGAGATAGACAGACCTTTAGCCAGTTAACCAAAAGAAAGAGCACTTCCAGATCAACAAAATAAGAGATGAAAGGGGAAAGATCACAACAGACACCAAAAAGATCCACAGCATTATAAGGGAATAATTTAAATCCTACACTCTACTAAATTTGAAAACCTAAAAGAAATGGATGGATATCTAAAATCATGGGAACCACCAAAGTTAAACCATGAAGAGATCAACAGTTTAAACAGACCCCTGACATATAAGGAAATTGGAACAGTAATACTCCAGACTAAAAAAATGCCCATGCCCAGATGGATTTACAGCAGAATTCTACCAGACATTTAAAGAAGACTTCTGGCCAAAACCATTTATTCCAAATGATAGAAACAGAGGGAGAACACCAAAACCCATTCTATGAAGCCAGCATCACTCTAATACCCAAACTAGGTAAAGACACAACCAATAAAGAAAACTATAGACCCATATCCTCAAAGAACAGAGATGCAAAAATTCTCAACCAAAAACTTGCAAACCACAAACATATGTACATCAAAAAGATCATTCACTATGATCAAGTAGGCTTCATTCCAGAGATTCAGGGATGGTTCAACATACATAAGTCAATGAACACCATCAATCATATAAATAGGCTCAAAGACAAAAATCACATCATCATCTCAATAGATGTATATGCAGAAAAGGCTTTTGACAAAATTCAGCATGCATTCATGATAAAAGTACTAAAGGGAATTGGACAGCAGGAAACACACCTCAACATAATTAAAGCTATATAAAACAAACCCACAGCCAACATCATTCTAAATAGATAAAAACTGGAAGCATTCCCATTAAAATCAGGAACCAGACAAGGATGTCCACTATCTCCATTAGTTTTCAATATAGTGCTTAAAACTCTCGCTAGATCAATAAGACAAGAGAAGGAAATTAAAGGAGTACTAATTGGAAAAGAAGAGGTCAAATTATCCCTTTTTACAGACTATTATACTATGCTGAAGAGATCCCAAAAATTCCATCAGAAAACTCCTAGAACTGATCAACACTTTCAATAAAGTGGCAGGTTACAAAATTAATCTACAAAAATCGGTAGCCTTTCTATATACCAATAACAAGCAACTGGAGAAAGAATACAGTGAAATGCTCCCATTCACAACAGCTGCAAAAAAATGTCTTGGAATAAACCTGAACAAAGATATCAGTGATCTCTACAAGGAAAATTTTAAATCTTTAAAGAAAGAGATTGAGGAAGACACCAGGAGATGGAAGGGCCTCATGCTCATGGATTGAAAGAAATAATATTGAGAAAATGACCATCCTACCAAAAGCAATATATAGAGTCAGTGCAATCCCAATCAAAATCCCCATGACATACTTCACAGAATTAGAGACAACCATCCTTAAATTCATATGGAAGCACAAAAGACCCCAGATAGCCAAAGCAACCCTGGGCACAAAGAGCAACGCTGGGGGGATTACTATACCAGATCTCAAAGTATACTACAGAGCCATAGTCATAAAAATAGCATGGTACTGGCACAAAAACAGACACATAAATCAGTGGAACATCATTGAAGTTCCAAACCTGAGTACATGCAATTTCAGCCACCTGATATTTGACAAAGGTGCCAAGAACACACAGTGGAGGAAAGACAACATCTTCAACAAATGGTGCTGGCAAAACTGGATCTCCACCTGTAGAAGAATAAAACTAGATCCTTGTCTTTCACCTTGCACAAAAGTCAACTTCAAGTGGATCAAAGACCTCAATGTGAAATGGGAAATCCTGAAACTCTTAGAAGAAAGTATTGGCAGTAACCTACAAGATACAGGTGTAAGAAAGGATTTTCTAAATCAGACAGAAGTTTCTATGGAATTAAGGTCAACAACCAACAAGTGGGGCCTCATTAAAATAAAAAGCTTGTGTACAGCAAAAGAAACAATCAAGAAAGTGAAGAGAAAACCCACAGAATGGGAAAAAAAATCTTCAACACTGACACATCTGACAGAGGTTTAACATCTAGAATATATAAAGAACTCAATAAACAAAGAAGCAAAAAAGCAAATGACACAATTAATGATGGGCTAAAGATCTAAACAGAGAGTTCTCAAAAGAAGAAATAAAGATGGCTAAGAAACACCTTAAAAAGTATTCAACATCATTAGTAATTAGGGAAATGCAAATTAAAACCACCTTAAGGTTTCATCTTACTCCAGTCAGGCTGGCTAAGATCAAGAGAACAAATGGTACCAAATACTGGAGAGGATGTGGGGAAATGGGAATGCTCAGTCACTTGGTGGGATTGCAAACTTGTGGAACATCTTTGGAAAAAAGTGTGGAGAACTCTTAAAAAATTAAAAATGAACCTAACATATGACCCGGTTATACCACTTCTTGTCATATACCCAAAGGACTCATCCTATTGTAGAGACACTTGTACAACTATGTTTGTTGCTGCTCTTTTCACAATAGCTGAGATGGAAGCAACCTAAGTGCCCCTCAACTGACAAGTGGTTAACAAAAGTGTGTTGTATTTACATGATGTAGTTCTATTCAGCAGTGAAGAAAGATGAAATAATGAAATTTTCAGGCAAATGGATAGATCTAGAAACTGTTGTACTAAGTGAAGTAGCACAGACTCAGTAAAACAAACGACGTAGGCTCTCCCTCATCTTTGGCTCCTAGTACCAAATCCTTATAAGTGAGTGCACATTCTGAATATGGAAGAAAAACTGGGAGGTAAAGGGAAAGTAGGAACCCGAGAGAGAATATTAGTAGGATAAAGGTGATACTAAGGGAGAAAGATGGAAAAAGGAGGTAGAGTAGGGGTGGGGAGGAGGACTGTACAAATAACTATGGGAATAAAGGATGAAAACATTCTCTAGGTACCCAGTAAAAAAAAAAAAAAAAAAACAGAAAAGTCTTAGCAACCCTACAGGGATGGAAGAAAGCCCTTCCAGAAGCAATACGGTGAAAATCCCAGTGCCAGAGGTGGGTTGCCCCCTACGAGTTGCTGGCCTGAGGGACACTAGAGGTCCCCAAAACAATAAAGCCATTCCCAACAATGTCGGTTGTACACCAGAAGTGGAAGGAAAAAAACCTACTGTGAAGACACTGCATGATGTGAGCATGGGAGAGGGGGAAATCAAGCTTGGACTAAGCCGGAAACTCCCTGCCACTGGATGGGTGGCTTTCATGGTGCCAAAAAGCAACACACAGATGACTGGGGGAGAATGGTCCCCTATAATTCTCCTCAACAATGGACCCCACATGTTGCACTACCAACACACCAAATAAGATGTTCCTTCTGGTGCAGTAGTGGAGCGCCTAGTGTTATGTATAACCAGAAAACTTTTGATTGGATATAATGCCCACTCCCAGGGGTGGAATGCGCATCGTGTAATGCAGACCTCGCCAACCGCCTGTGGTAGGGAAGAATATAGGCCAGTGGGAAGTCACTGCAATTGCTTTGTTAGACGGAAATGATGCACCTGCTAAAGTACCAAACAAGCATTTGTGTTTACACCTGTAGGTTAAGTTATTACAGCAGCGCCTCACTGTTTAGATGTTCTTGCGTCTTGCTGTGTGTTTTTTTAAATCATTATTTAAAAAAAATTTTTAATAACTACATGATTAGAAGCATTTCATTACAGGTTTAACATATTCAGTAACACACTCTAGAGCAAGAGTACATCTCTTTCACCAGAGGCTGTAAGTTTCTAGGTTCACAGTTGAATTAATACAGTTATACAATATGCTGCTGCGTGTGTTTTTATAGTAGATGGAATCCCACTGAAATGAGCCAACAGCCATGGAAAACAGATGACGCAGAGACCCAAAAGTTCAGTGCCTTGACACAACAGGGAGAAGATCATCCACACCTACCAAGCCCTCCAAGGCTCAGGGCCTTTTGCAGAAGAGGTTGGCAGAAAGAATGTAAGAATGTATACTGTTAACGGGAAATGTCCTCCAACCACTATGCCGACAAGCTATAGTCAGTTGCACCTCCTTCCCACACTCATCAAGGAGTCAAGGAGGGAGTCAGTTACCCCTCCCATCCAATCAGTTGACCTTAGCTGCATGCGGGGGGAGGGGCAAAGTATATATAGGCCAAGAACACCAAGAGGCACCTCTCTCTCTCTCTCTCACCATTTTGTGTGGCTATTGGGAGGTCACAGGATCTATATTTGATTGTGGACTTTACAGTGCAGTTGTACATGTGGGGCGCCCACTCTTCTGTAGATAAACCCCTATCTTATACTCTGTTAAAAATAAATAAATAAAATATTTTAAAAAACAGATTATTACTCACATATCTAGAAGCTGGGAAAATTCAGGCACTTACAGACTTGATATCTTGTGAGGGTCTTTCTCTTCCTCAAAGATGGCGCCTCTAGCTGATCACCTGTATTCAGGGCAGATAAAAAAAGTTCTCTCAGCATCTTATACCAGAAAAGCAATGTTATTCACGAAGGCAGAGAAAGTTGCCAAAGCCTCTTCTAGGACGGAGAAGCCACCAGAGCTCTCGCATTCACACAGAGTAGGCAGCAGTTAGACCTGAGAGCCTCAGATCCATGACAGGCTTCCAGCTGAAAAACATCACTGGCAACTAGACAGCTAAGTCACAATATTGATAGAATGCAAAGTCCCAACATGCTGAGGAGACCTGACTGCCAAGGAAGAAGCTCTGAGAACAATGAGAGCAGAAACCCTTCCTGAAGTAGAGAATTAAAGTGGAGGCCTCAGGCTAGGCATGTAGCTCAGTTAATAGAAGGCTTGAGCACGTGCTCAAGGCCCTGGGTTCCATTCCCTGTGTGGTATAAATTAAGCATACTAGCTACACATAATCCCAGCACTCCAGAGGTAAAGGCAGAAGGACCAAAAGTTGGAGGATACCCTCAGCTACAGAGTCAGTTCTAGGCCAGCCAGGGATATATGAGACCCTGTAATTTTTATTATTGTTATTACTGGAAACTTCCAGGTGATTTGTCCTGGGGGCCTGCTAGTGTGGATAGGCTAGAGTCTGACTCTGCGTAGGAACACTGATGGTAGAGATAAATTCTAGTAGAATACTTGACGGCTCTACAGAAATGATATGCCAAAATGAGAATTTGGGGGAGGCTTTAAGTTCACAAAAGATCTCTCCTCAGAGATATGTGCATTCCAGGAGGAGCTATGCAAAGTAGGGTCTGAAAAGAGGGGTCCTCTGTTGTCAGTGCCCCAAACAGTATCCTTGGACCCACCTTCCACAACCTTAGCTGTTCTCACAACTTATTAAACCCAAGCCACCAGCAGATCCTCACAGGGTCCTGCTGGGAGAAAGCTGACTCTACAGAGGACTGCTGGCAATGTAGCTAGCCTGAGCTACCAGGACAGGCTTGATGTCCTCTTTCCTGTAGCAGACTCAGAAGGGACCTTGCCTGTGATCCAGCCCCTCTCCCAGCAGCTTGGAAGTGGTTTCACCTCATCTCACCTGCACCACCATGATAACCTGCCAGCCTCCTTCTGATAGCAGATCCGGAAAGATCCTGAATGAGGAATGGTGGCCAGACGGACAGCTAAGTCTTGACTCCAGCTGCCCTTTGTCACACCTCTGTCTGAGTAGAAAGTTCTCGAGAGAGACGCTGGGTACGACTGTGTTTCTCCATCCCACCACAATTCCTGAAGAAGCCCTGCGCTCAGTTCCAGCCCCTGCAGCTGAGATCTGTGAACAATCTTGTCTGCACATGGAGCCACTGGGAGCCTCACACATCAGTAGACCTGGGTGGGACCTGCCAGCATGGCTTAATAGCACATGGGGAATTAGCTCTGCAGCTTGGTTTCTGCCTAACACAGCTATGATCTTAGACATGTTTTGCGAAGCTGGGGGTCTGCCCATAAATGTCAGCTTGACTCCCCAAGACAGGCTTCCCAAACTTTGTCCCCAAGAAGATTCTCAAATTGCCTTAGATTTCTGTCTCAGACTCTTTAGTCTGAACAGAGAGCAGTTCTGCCTCCCCTGGCAGAAGCATCTTGTAGAAACTTAGCAGGCTGATGAGCTGATGTGATACTATTAGGGACTTCGAAACATCCCTACAAATCACATCCAGTTTTCCTCAACTGCACTCTAAAAGCAAGTTGCTCACACAGGACCCCAACAGAGACCCGTGTACCTGTGATGCTAGGACAGGCTAGAAGACCTCACTCCCAGTTGTGGATCCAGAAACAACCTGGATTATAGTTTCAGTGTATTTCAGCCATGAACTGGGGAGTATGAACAGCTCAGGGATCCAACCAGTGATCCAGTGGGAACCATACTTGTAAGCACACCTGGTGTCAAGTATACTGCCTCTGTGCCCTGAAACTGACCTCATCCCAGGGCTAGGTCTATAAATCGAGTCCTAGAGGCAGCCCAGTCTCCCCAGTGCCACATAGGACCCCTTGAATTAGGCCCATCAACTCCTGCCACCTGACCTGGATCCAGCCCCACTCCACTGTGATTCCAGGGGCAAGGCCAACAGCCCAGATGTCAAGCAGGAGAACAATTTAAATTACCAGACTACAAATATTGAAAGGGAGGTTTGCCTTTTCAGATGAACAAACATTAAATGCAAATCTGTACCAATAACATGATGCCACCAAAGAAAGCTAGTAAAACTAGTAACCCAACCAAAAGAAGTGGAAATACATGAACTATCTGCAAAATAATTCATAATAATCAACTTAAAGAAGTTCCATGTGAAAAATAGATGCACAATGAAATCATATTATAAAAATGAGCAACTTGATAAAGAAAGATTTTTTTCTCTG
Organism: Nannospalax galili; assembly: GCF_000622305.1. Lineage (NCBI taxonomy): Eukaryota > Metazoa > Chordata > Mammalia > Rodentia > Spalacidae > Nannospalax > Nannospalax galili. The sequence goes on from NW_008353342.1 coordinate 7,241,822, forward strand.
GTTGTAATGGCAAGAAATTAAAAACCAGTGATCAGAGCAATTTTACAAACTACACAAATTAATAGCTGTTCTATACCGTGTGAGTGGAATAAAGCATAAAAATCATATGATCATCTCAATAGATCCAGAAAGGCATGTGACAAGACACAACATCCTTTTGTGATCAAAGTTTTTAATAAACTAGGTACAGAATAAATAAATGCACCTTGGCACAGTTAGGTCCAAATACTGAAAGTCTGCAGCTAGCATTGCATTCAATGGTGAAAAGCTAAAAGCTCCTTTTACAGCAGGAGGCCCATTCTCACAGCTTCTACACAGAATAGTACTGGAAGGTCTAGCCAAAGAAGTGAGGCAAGAAAAATAAGAAAGCCATTCAAACAGGACAGGAAGAAGTGTAAGTGTATGCGTTTTAATGATATGCTCTTATCTACAGAAAGTCCTAAAGACCACATGCCCAAAATCTGATAAAACTGACAAATTCAGTAAAGTTGTAAACTAAAAAGATCAACATTCAAAATTAACTCATACTATTTTATTATAACAACGCTATTTGAAGAAATTAAGAACTCAATCCCACAATAGGATTAAAAATATTTAATATTGTAAGTATAAAGCATGGATGGAAGAAATTAGAAAAGATACAAGCAAGTGGAAAGAGAAACCTGTACCTAGACTGAAGGGACAGCTTTGGAAGGCTTAATATTGTTAAAACATCCACACTACCTATAGCAACCTCACATATTCAATGCAATCCTTATCAAAATTTCAATGGCATTTTATGCCATTTATGCTAAGATTTGTTTGAAACTATAAAAAGCTGAAGTACTCTTAAGAAAAAAATTAATCTATCATACTACCATAATTCAATATACACCAGCAAGCTGTCCTAATAAAAATAGTAGGGTATAGGATAGAATTCAGAAATAAAGCCACAGATTTATGATCAATTGACTTTTGACAAGATGCCAAAAACATATCTTGAAGGACAGTCTTTTCAATAAATGTGTTAGAAAACCTGCGTACCAAATCAAATAATGAAATCAGAACTCTATCTCATATGCA
>NW_008353342.1:7242963-7253356 GCF_000622305.1 Nannospalax galili
GAAATCAATATAAAATGAACTAAAAATTTATATCTAAGACCTCAAACTGCAATACTACTAGAAGCAAACAAAAGGAAAAAACTTCCATGAAATTGGTGTGGGCAAGATTTCTGGGATATGACCTCATATGCATAGGAAATAAAACCAAAGTTAGACAAATGAGGCCTTGTCACACTGAAAAGCTACTATACATTAAAGGAAACCAATGGATTTGGAAAAAGATATTTGCAAACTTTAGATCAGACAGGTAGCTAATATCCTAAAACATAAGGAACTCATACAGTTCAAGGCTAGAAAAGGGAATCATCCAATTTAACAAATGGATGTGGGACAAAACACCACACATGATTCTGAGTCAAGGTAAAGGTCCACAGTATAAAGAGTATTTCCCACAATCAACAATTTATTCTTCGCCTTGACTTCTTTTTCAAAAAAGGTTTACTTATTCAATGTTATGTGTGTTTTCTTTCATGAATTTATGTGTACCATGTGTGTACAAGAGCCTGTGGAGGCCAGAAGAGAGCAGAAGACACCACAGAACTGGAGTTACATGCAGTCGTGAGCCACCATGTGAATGCTGAAAACTGAACCCAAGTCCTCTGCAAGATCAGTAAGTGCACTTAACTGCTGAGCTATCTCTCCAGTCATTGCCTTGACTTCTTTTAAAAAGATAAATGTGTGGGTTCAAGAGATAGCTCAGTGGTTAAGAGCACTGGCTGTTCTTATAGAGGACCTGGTTGGGATTCCAACACCCACACAGCAGCTGACAACTGTTCATAACTCCAGTTCCAGGGGAATCCATAACCCACTTCTGTCCTTCGCAGGCATTGCATACATGTGTTGCACTTACATATGTGCAGCAAAACACTCATATACTTAAAATGAAAATAAATAAAATTTAAAAACAATAAATTTGACTTAGAAGCAAATATGGAAATGAAAAATGAGTTTAAAAAGATGTCTACCAAAGATGGGGCTTGTACAGAAATGTCTGCCTTTAGGTTTTATACACTGCTAAAGAAAAGTAAAACAAATCAAAACAAACAAAAAACCAGCTAAGGACAGAATTCCTATGTCTGTAGGAGATTAATTGCTGAGGGAAAGCCATGATTCTTGATTCTACATACGCAAAAGTAGTTCTCTCAAAGGCCTTCTTAAGTCTAAAGGATGAGGTCAGTCCACAGCAACATTCCAGTCCTGTAGCATTATGTATTAATTTGGCATTTAGTAAAAACTATTATGTGAGAGTCCACGCAGAGACTGAATCACCTCAGCCCGTGGCTCACACCTGGAGGCTGCACTGTGACTTTACTTGGAAGTGCCAGGAGACTTGTTTTTATTGCCACTGTGATGGTTTATGTTGGCTGCCAACTTGATTAGTTTTAAATGAACTGAGACCTACCTCCAGGTGAGCCTGGGACAAGTGTCCAGTGGGGACTAACTGAGGGGGACCCCTCCTTGAGAGTGGGAGGCCCACACATGAGGAGGTCTGAAGGAAGAACAGTGCTGCTTTACCAGCAGCTCTCTAAGACTCCTCGGGGGCCTTCGGCAGCAGATTGTGACTGCTGAGGCTTCCAGCCTTGGGGACCAAGCAGCTACCAGTTCCAAGCATCTCCAGGGTGCAAACAATTATTGTAAAATCCAGCCCACATCGTGTAAGCCAAACTAATCCCCCTCTTATGATACATATTCATCATTGGTTCTATTCTTCTACAGAACCCTGACTAATGCTGTCACCAATGTGGGGGGGGGGCTCCCATAGCAAATAACAAAGCATCTCAAATAAAAACATCAATGGTGCCAGTGCTGAGAAGCCCTGATGCAGGCCCTGCATCATCCCTCTATGCCACTATCTGCCATTCAACCAAATGGAGGACATGTGGGAAAGGTGGGATGTATGTGCATGCATAGGCATCCATCCATGAAGGTTCATGTTTGGAGAGGTTATTCTGGAAGAAGAGCTTTAATCTAGTTTATGTCATTTATTTGGATATCAATTGAGTCTCATTCACTACTTTTTGGATCATCTGATCACAGTCTTGCTTCCTTGTTTGCTCTGACTTTTGGAAGACTTTGCCACACCAATATATGTTAAGCTACTTTTCTACATGCTCATTTAAACCAAAACAGAAAGGAAGGCCTCCCTATCCCAGAGAGGAAGAATTACATGGAAAACGCACCTGCATTCCCCTCTGAGGTTTGCTGCCTCAGTGTCAGTGTAATTATCTATATTTTTGACAAATATCTTTCCTACAAATGCTGGCTGTAAATAATTCCCTGGACCTTCTTTATAGGTGTATTAATTTGAAAGCTGTCACTTGGCTCTTAAGTGTATCTTTAAGAAAAGAAAACAATTCTAAAATTGTGATAACCCTGTACCAGTTGGAAATTGAGGCGCAATCAGCAGCATTTAATTTCTCTGACTCTCATCACATCCACAGGTTAATTTTCCTCAAGCAGAAACTTCTCTGTGCCTTTACTTTGACTTTGCAAACTACAACCTTCCTGACCTTGAGCTCCTGATAGGCCCAGGGGAGCCTGCCTCTTCCAGGAGTCCTTGCAGAGCCCCTTTGCTGTGTCCTGACCAGGACTTGTCAGTCTCCAGCTCTGGGCGCAGGGATCCCCAGAGAGGGCCACTCTGCCTGCAGGCTTCCCTTTGGCATGCAAATCACTGTGACATCAGAGAGGCAGCTCTCAGCCTTCCAGGGCTGTCCACTGGGGCTTTTCCCCATAGAAGGAGAGAATCTCCGCTGCTATTTTTAAATGGATAAGCTACTGAGTTGAAAATGAACACAGGAAAGCAGATTCAGATTACAACACTTCAGGATTTATTAGACTCCCTTCTCCTTTGTGGGATTAGACAGACCTGGACTTTGCTGAGGAGTTGTGTAGTAATGTCTGAGTTTTCCCAAACTAGCCTCCTCCACATCCAGGACATCACCTTCCTAGAGAATCTACCCTGACACAGGCTTCTTGTTGCCCTCTGCCTTCACTCAGAATTGACTGAGCTCTTTCCTAAATAAGGTGTCCTGGTAGGATAGCTCCTGCTAACCAGTGCTGAGCCTGGAGGAAGGATCAGGATGATCAAACAAATATCAACTAAAAGGAACATACAATTCTTAGTGGGAAAGGAGAACAGACAAGAGTGGCCAAAAAAATCAATTAGCTTCAATGCACAAACCTCAGAGTTTCTCAGAGTTGATTTTAATTCTTTCTTAGCCAGGAGATAAAGTCATACTTTTTCCTATATGATGCCAAAACCTTCATGGGAAAGGGAACATGGAGGTGCATCATCTTGTTTTATTAACAATTCTCATATACAGCCAGTATCACGGACCTCAATATGCATAGGAGAATATGTGTGTGAGGAACATGTGCTGACCAGGGACAGTCAGAAACAGTGGCCCTTGGGAATACAAACACAATGAGTCATATTGTAAGGGATTCTAAAGACCCAAATGTTTTAGTGTGAATTTTCCTAATTTGTAAATGATAGCACAAAGAAAATTATTATTTTGTTTGTTGAAATAGGGTGTCCTATAGCCTAGATTGGGCCTTGAACTCTCTGTGTGGCCAAGGATGACCTTGAATTTCAGAACTTCCCACTTGAGAACTGGGATTAGAGGTATGCAGCACCAGACCTGGTTTTGTGACATGGTGCATGGAATGAGCTTCCTGCGTGCTGGGTAAACAGTCTACAAGCTGAACAATATCACCGCCCCAAGAAAGTTACTCTTTAAATACAATATATACCAAGTAGAGTGCATCTGAAAGCTGAATGAATGCATTTTAAAGCATGGCAGTTCTCCGTGGGTGTGGAGCAGTGGTGTATGAGGGGAAAGAAAGAAGTAGTAAGTGGGGTCAAGTCTACCAGAGGCGGTTGCCACATGACACTGCCTCCGACAGGGATGACTGAGCTACCTAACTACCTACTTTTGTATACATGAGTAGTTCTTTTGGTAAGAGCATTTAAAGGTGCCAGGACAAAATAATTTTTGTCCTAATAAATTGACATAAGATTAAAACTTTTAAAAGTTGATTTTTTAAATTGATGACATGCTTCTGATTATACATAAATTAGCTACAGAAGATTTAGAGTATTCAGACTAAAGGACTGGTATGGTGGTTTGAAAGAGCAGTGTCCCCCATGGGCTCAAGTATTTGAACAATGTGTCCCAGATTCGTGGAGCTGTTTGGAAGGTCATGGAGCCTTTAAGAGGTGTAGCCTTGCTGGAGGAAGTATCCAAAGGGGACAGGCTTTGAGGGTTCATAGCCTTGCCCCACTGTTGCTCTCTCTGTTTCATGTTTGAAACAGAGACGTGAGCTCTCAGCTCCTGGCTCCAGCTGCCGTGCCTGACACTTGCTGCCTTCTCCCCCGCCACTCTGTATGATGAACTCTTATCCCTCTGTAACTGTAAGTCAAAATAAACTCTTCCTTCTATAAACTGCTAGTCAAAGTAATCAGTCATCAGAAGTGTCCAAAGCTCCTCACTGCACGAAGCTGGGAGCAGAGCACAGGTGGAGAGCTGGTGGTGAATAGCTTGTGGCTTCCTCTGAGATGTACATCTGAGACCCTCTTTACAAAACTGGGGCCAGTGTTAACGGGTCTAAACTCTGTACTCATCTTTAGAGTCCATTTTGGTGCTATAGCAAATGCTGGAGACTGGGTGGTTGATTATGAATGAAAATCCACTTCCTCAGGGTTTTGAAGACTGATAATTCCAAGATCAAGACACTGGCATCTTGGGCACTGACAAAGGCTGGCTGCCAAACAGCAAATCCTCAACAGACCTGAATCTGCCGGCACCTTGACTTTAGAGGGCCATGTCTTCAAACTACAGCACCGGTTCCCCTTTATAAATTACCCAGTGTGAGGTATTTGTTACAGAAGCCAGAAGAGACCCAAGCACAATACAGGAAACAATGGGAAGTGGCCATTATATGCTTGAAGTAAAAGGAACACCTACACACAGAAACAGTGCTGTGAAACTGTTTCAAGTGGATAATTAAGTCTGCTTGCTTAAATTTTACAAGTTCATAACTTTCTATACATTTGCAACTTGTAACTTGTATTTTCTTCCTACATCTTAAATATTTACTTTTATATGTATTTTTATGTACTTATTCTGGTTTCTTTGGTTTTGTGTGTGTTTAACTTGAGCAGCTGAAGATGTAGCTCAGGGCCTTGTGCAGGCTAAGCGAGCATTCTACCCCTGAACTATAACCACAGTCTATGTTTTTTTTTTTCTCAAACACCTGCAAATATGCAGTAGTTTCGAGCTGGAACAGCTATGTGTAAGTTTTCTTGGAGAAATGGCATTACAGATGCTTTACGACACAGATATGGGTTGGCCATTAATTTTTGAATCCTTTCTTTTCCCTTCAAAATATCACTTAGAGAAACAGAATTTCCTTAGTGACTAGTCCAGTGAAGAATATAGGAGTCTCTTTCAATGTGAATCTTTTAAGCACCTATCTTAAATAAATAATACCTTTTTCTCTAATTTCCTAATCTAGTAATCCTATGTCATGTCATTTTGCAGTGAGGATTATGGATTTGAGTGTCCAAGAAAAACATACTAAAATAATAAGCGCCCAACATTGGGGCCTTGGACTTTATAGCCAGTACTCAGCAGCCCCAACCTGGCATGTATTTCACCTTATCTTCTGCTCCTTGGCTTGACTTAAACAGCCTGTGCACTGGGGTAGACATTTTCAGAATAATACTTATTTACTCCAATAGTTACAGTGTGTCTGTGACCTCCAGGCACTCTCCTGGGGGATAACTTTGGAGAAGACTCTCACCAGCATTCTTCCCTCAAGGTCATGTTTCAGGGAAGATCACAGACAGTTAACAGGAATCCCTTGCGTGGGGGCAGGGACAGGATGGTGGTTCATGTGTTAAAATGCACATATCATTTGATAAAATAACCTGAGGTTTTGAAGTACTAAATCTTAACCAAACAACCATAGTTGTTTCTATAATCCATGGGTGTCCTGGATCACCAGCCTGTGAAAGGTTTAACTTACTCAGTCGTATCTGAGTTACTGTAGCATTGCTGTTCTGGTAAAGTGCTTGCAGCACAAGCGTGAGGACCTGAGTTCAAATCCCTAGCACCCACATAACAAGTCAGGCATGGCTCCAGAGCACCCCTCTTATTCTAATCTCACGACAAGAGGCTGCAATGCATACCTCCTTTATCAGGCTGATAATCCTATTCAACAGAGCCTAGCCCTTATGACTTAATCACCTTTCAAGTACTCTATATGTTGATACCATTACTTTAGTGGTTAGAATTTGTGTAAATAAGGCTGGGACTGTAGTTCAGTTTGTAGAGTACTTGTCCCATTTGTACAAGGCCTGGGTTTGATCCCAGGCACCCCAGCACACACCTACAATCCCAATGTTCTGGAGACGAAGGTGGTTCAAAGTCATCTGTGGCTGTATAGTAAGCTCTAGGCTAGTCTGGACTATATGAGACAGAAAGAACTTACACAAACACATAAGAAACTTACCAACATTTAGGTCACAGCAGTATTCCACTGTGGATATTATGTTCCCACAGACAGAATACAGTCACTCCACTCCCATAGTCAACCCAACTATCTTAATTCCAGCATCAATCCAGAATTCCAGAGTCTTACCTGAACATTATCTAAATCAGCCTGAAGACATGATTTATTTACCTTGGGGGAACTGATCTCTAGCTATGGACCTATGAAGGTAAATAAGTCATGTGCTTGCAAAATACAGTGCTGGAGTAGACACAGGGTCCACCCTGTCCACACAGGAGCAACGGATATGCCTCAGAGGCTCCAGGTTGCCCTGATCACCCTGGCTTTGCCAGCCAAGCCCACATGGTGATTCTCATAGGTCTCAGCCCAGTGCCTGCACCCTCCCTCCCCCGAGCTGGAAAGATGCCCATGGCTTTCCACGTGGCCCTCCTGTCTGGGGTCATGGATATGGTCCTGTATCCACAATTCCAGGCACTGTTCTCATGGTGGCTCTCTGGAGCCCCCTCCCTGGACCTTGTTCGAGACCCCGCAGTGTCACTTCTTGCCTGGGCTCCTAGGCTCCCTGTGGTAGCATTGCTTCCACAGCTCAGGCTGTGTACCTGTATCGTTAGTACCAGGTGACAGGACTCAGCCAAAGTTTCCTGCTCCAGTCTTCACCAGACCTGCTTGAACCAGGGCTGGGGTACAAACAGGCACTGTTTTCTGACAATTTCTCCCAAAGCTCCAGGCTCATTAAAACCCGAGAAGTTCTAAAGGAGGCTTGTTAAGACTCAGGACATTCTAAAGGCAGGCTAATGGAGACTCAAGAAGCACACAACTCAGGAGTCTCAGGAATTCCTCAAAACTGACCTATGTACAGGGTCCCTCTCTTCAAGGCTATAAAAGTAGTAAAAATTGCTGAAAAGACAAAGACCAGCCAAGGTACCTAGAAGACAGGGACCCACAACCTGACTGGAATTGACATTTTCTGACCTACAGAGCTGTCTGCCAGTTGTGCAATGAGCCTCAGGTTTCCAGTTTTGTGAGCTGTCACGCATGCTGGGGTGGGCTTTTTGTGATGCAGTTACCTTTGAGTCATTTCTGCTCCTGTACGCAACCCCTCTCCTGCATTACTGTTAGAAACCACAAACATTCATCCGCTAAGTTCGATTTTGGTGGTATCCTTACTTTGGTCTGCCAGCAGTTCCCTATCTGGGGTGAGCAGAGCATCTCCTCAAGAACAGTGTTACACAATGTGTAACACTGTGCGAATGTGGAGGTCAGAGGATGATCCGTATGAGTCAGTTCTCTCCTTCCACTATGGGGGATGGAACTCACGTGGTCAAGCTTGACAGCAAGCATTCTCTCACCTGATGATCCATCTCACCAACCCCACTTCCCTTTTGATCCTAAGTTCCAATCACTTCTCTCATCTTGGATTTTGTAGTAAGCACCCATATCCCACACTCAACATCCCACTTCCTTACGTCCCTCACCAAATACCAAATTCCCTGCTAAGTAGTACTACTTTACACAAAGCACCAGGTCCTGAACACTATTCAGCCAGTTCTTTGTCACTCTGTGACAAGCACTGGCCTTCTCACAGATTCCACAACACAGTTTCTAGTTCTTTGTGAGAGCTCATCAAATCACCTTTAACCAGCTGAAACTCTAAAGATGCCCTCACCAGGTCTCCAGAAACGCTAGGCTGAGGCCTTCCCTACGGTTCTTTCCAGCCCTCCCTCGAGGCTCTGATCATGGCAGTGCAGGTTTTTCCCAGCTTGCACCTGCCAACTCTTCCACTCCCCACTCAGTACTGGGTTCCAAAGCCATGTCTACATCATTAAGTAGCTGTTACAACTTCTGATTTAGTCTCTTCTGACTGCTGTCACAACAGCTATCTAGATGGACTTAAATCTCTCTCCAGGGGATGGAACTCATGGATGGCACTGTAAATACAGCCAAATACATGTGGCTGGAGAGTTCACAGATCCTAGGAAAAAAACCTTCTCTCTGTAGTATCTGTAGAAAAATGAAATTTTTTACTGTATGCTAAATATGGATTCTTATGTTTATAGACAAGTGTAATGTACATCACTCATCAAAGAAGCTCCTTTTTGCAACAGATGGAGGCTACTGCAGAGTTCCACAACTGGACACACACAGAGAACATATGCCTGGGAGATGCCCAGCCATAAGTGACATATCTATGGTGGCACCTCTTCTCCTCAGGCTCATGGAACATAGCAGAATAAGGGGTAGAGAGCTAATGTACCCCTCAATTCTCACCAGTGAGGCTTCCATGTACATCAAAGTGTGATGCACACAGAGGGCCACCGCTGGCCAAGTTTTGGAGAATAAGAGACTGTAGAGTGTAGGATGGAACTCCTATATGGAACCTCACCCACCCACAGCTCAGGGACCATTGAGGAAGAGGAGGAAAAAGATTGTATGAGCCAGGGCTGGTTCATGAACACAGGGAGGCGGAGGCTTCCAGGCCACTGGAGGTTTACCCATGTGAGCCTGCAGCAGTGGTGGCATTGAGCATAGGACCCATGTCAACATGTCAACTCAGTTAAACAAGGGCCCAAAGGGGAGGTGAGAAAAACTTAGAATGGGCCAGCACTAGATTGAGAATTATTTGAGACTGATTGCTGCTGGATGAGGGAGAGGATGACTTACATACAGCCTCAAGTGGATGCGTTTACACTGAAAGACATTTGGGTACAAACACTTGAATGAAAAGGACTCAGCATGTATGGCAGAGTGCATAGGGTTCGGTGGGAGGATGGGGGGAGGCATGGATGGTGGAGGGGGTCTGGATTTTAATGGAAGATCTTGTATGAAAGTTTAGAAGTTCAATTTTTTAAAAGTGGGGAAAAAGACAAGTACTTGTGAAAAGCAGAGACAGGAGATTTATTCCATGTGGCCACACTGGGAAGAGGAATGAGAAAAGTCCAGTGACTCCTCCACCTCCAATTCCATGTTCGGGGTCCTGACATGACCTTTAGGTTTAATTGGAAGACAAGAGGAATGCAAAGCCAAGCAGTCCTGGTCAGGTGTGGTCCTTCCCACCATCACTGTCTGAGCTTCAGTGTCCTGCAAGGCTTCTGACCAGTTCTCAGAACTGTGCGAATTCTCCTTCTGGAGACAAACTCCCCTCTGCCTGGAACCAGACCTCAGCCTCTTCCTTTTTCCAGCATGAGATTTCTGGGGAAATTCCAATATGTATGTTCCAATAGTCTAAGAGCTGAAAGAAGAGGCAGGCACAAGTCTCCTTAGACTGTCTTTATTCCTCCTTGGATGCTTCCAGTGCCTGTGTGTGAGGCCTGCGTGCCATCCGTATCACTGTAAAACAACAGCAAAAGAAAACCCCGCTCGATTCTCCAAAGGATTTTTGTCAGCATTTTGTAAAGAAGATACTTTGACTCTTCCTTTGAAGTAAAGGCTAGCATTGCCGAAATGAAGGCACAGGGCAGGCAGAAGTAGAGAGCAGCTTGCTCCTCTGGAGGTTCAACAGCCCTAATCTCTCTGCTCTATCGTAGTGACTCATAGAACTTGATCCAATGCAGGGCAGGGCAGGCTTCAAGGGAACAGTCCAGGCCTCTGAAGTGACGGCGTTGACTGCAGGGACCTTTTCCATCTGGTTCCCCTTAACTATGTGTTGCCTACGAGAAAAAAAAAATTATATATTTTTGTGACATAATACTGGATTACTGGCTTCCATGTGTGGCAAAGTTATTTTTCTTTCTCTTTCTGTTTTCATGTGTATTTGTGATACAAATGTGTGATGCATGTGATGCATGTATGTGCATATGTGTGATGTGTGCATGTATGTTTGTATGTGATACATGTATATGATATGTATGGTACATGTTTGAGTGTGTGAAACGTGTGA
>NW_008353342.1:7253477-7256051 GCF_000622305.1 Nannospalax galili
GGTGTGGGGGAGGAACGGAAGTCAGGAGAGGAAAGATGGCAGGAGTCAGGAGGTAGTGGGGGGAGGGTGGGAATAATGGGGGCTCTGTGACTAGGGAGGGTGGGAGGAGAGAAGCCAGATGGGAGAAAAAGTAGAGATGAGTTCATCTCAGGGGGCTAGGAAACCTAGAGGGAAAAGTGAAGCCCTCAAAACACTATGAGAAATGCACCTCCCTTAGAGTGACAAACATGCCGCACAACACTCATCAAAGAAGCTTCTTTCCACAACAGATGGAGGCTGTTGAAGATTTGCACATCTGGTCAGGCACAGAGAACATACACCTGGGAGATGCCCGGTAGTAGTTGACACATCTGCAGTTGAATCTCTACAACTAAAGCTCATGGAACACAGAATAAGGTGTAGAGATGGGGATAATGCACCCTTAACTCTCACCAGTGAGGCTTCCATGTACATCAGAGTGGGATACACATCAAAGGCCTCAACTGGCCAAGTTTTAGATAAAAAGAGACTGCACTATGTAGGATGGGACTCCTATATGTAACCTTGCCCACCCACAGCTCAGGGACCATTGCAGAAGAGGAGGCAAAGAGATTGTACGAGCCAGGCCTGGTTCATAAACATAAGGAGGTGAAGACTTCCAGGCCACTGGAGGCTAGCTCACGTGAGTCTGCGGTAGCGGTGGCATCAAAGTTGGTACCCATGTCAGCTCAATTAAACAAGGGCTCAAAGGGGAGGTGAGAAATAGGTGGCAGGCCAGCAGTCTATTGAGAACTATTTGAGACTGATTGTTGCTGAGTGCGGGAGAGTATGGCTTACATATGACCACTGGATGGGCTGACTAGACTCCAGTGGATGCATTTACACTGAAGGACATTTGGTTACAAACACCTGAATGAATAGGATTCAGCATGTATGGCAGAGTGCATAGGGTTCGGTGGGAGGATGGGGGGAGGCATGGATGGTGGAGGGGGTCTGGATTTTACCATGGAAGATCTTGTATGAAAGTTTAGAAGTTCAATTTTTTAAAAGTGGGGAAAAAGACAAGTACTTGTGAAAAGCAGAGACAGGAGATTTATTCCATGTGGCCACACTGGGAAGAGGAATGAGAAAAGTCCAGTGACTCCTCCACCTCCAATTCCATGTTCGGGGTCCTGACATGACCTTTAGGTTTAATTGGAAGACAAGAGGAATGCAAAGCCAAGCAGTCCTGGTCAGGTGTGGTCCTTCCCACCATCACTGTCTGAGCTTCAGTGTCCTGCAAGGCTTCTGACCAGTTCTCAGAACTGTGCGAATTCTCCTTCTGGAGACAAACTCCCCTCTGCCTGGAACCAGACCTCAGCCTCTTCCTTTTTCCAGCATGAGATTTCTGGGGAAATTCCAATATGTATGTTCCAATAGTCTAAGAGCTGAAAGAAGAGGCAGGCACAAGTCTCCTTAGACTGTCTTTATTCCTCCTTGGATGCTTCCAGTGCCTGTGTGTGAGGCCTGCGTGCCATCCGTATCACTGTAAAACAACAGCAAAAGAAAACCCCGCTCGATTCTCCAAAGGATTTTTGTCAGCATTTTGTAAAGAAGATACTTTGACTCTTCCTTTGAAGTAAAGGCTAGCATTGCCGAAATGAAGGCACAGGGCAGGCAGAAGTAGAGAGCAGCTTGCTCCTCTGGAGGTTCAACAGCCCTAATCTCTCTGCTCTATCGTAGTGACTCATAGAACTTGATCCAATGCAGGGCAGGGCAGGCTTCAAGGGAACAGTCCAGGCCTCTGAAGTGACGGCGTTGACTGCAGGGACCTTTTCCATCTGGTTCCCCTTAACTATGTGTTGCCTACGAGAAAAAAAAAATTATATATATATATAAATACAATTGAGGATAGTGTCTCCAAAATGCCATTTTGACATTTTACTCCCTTTCATTAAGTCTCCCTCAGAAAAAGACAAGTAAAAGAGATGTCCATTAGCTCAGAAAATGCAGAAAATGCCCAAGGTGATGGTAGTTTTGCGACATAATACTGGATTACTGGCTTCCATGTGTGGCAAAGTTGTTTTTCTTTCTCTGTTTTCATGTGTATTTGTGATACAAATGTGTGATGCATGTGATGCATGTATGTGCATATGTGTGATGTGTGCATGTATGTTTGTATGTGATACATGTATATGATATGTATGGTACATGTTTGAGTGTGTGAAACGTGTGTGATGCATGTCATGCTTGCATGTGTGTGTATGAACATATGAAGGTGCATGTGGAGGCCCAAGGTTGATGTCAGGAATCATTCTCCATGGCTCTCCCGTCTTATTCATTGAGGCAGGGTCTCTCAGTCAAGTCCAGAGTTGGACAATATAGTTAGTTTCATTAGCAGGCTTGCTCTGGGGATCCCCTGTGTCCATCTTCCAAAGATGAAATTACAAGTGGTCTGCCTTGCTCACTCCCAGTCAGCATTTGCATGAATTCTAGGAATCAGAACTCCAGCCCTTGTGCCTGTGCAACAAGTGTTTTAACCACTGAGCATCACCTCAGGCCCCTTCCTTACTTTCCTTCTCCCTCTCTTTCTTTCTTTCTTTCTTTCTTTCTTTC
>NW_008353342.1:7256104-7263174 GCF_000622305.1 Nannospalax galili
TCTCTCTCTCTTTCTTTCTTTCTTTCTTTCTTTCTTTCTTTCTTTCTTTCTTTCTTTCTTTCTTTCTTTCTTCCTTTCTTTTTCTGGGTATCAGAGATAGAGCCCAGAGCCTCCTATACACTAGGCAAGCACTTTAACCAGTGAAGTTATAAAGTACATTCCCAACCTCAACAAAGCAGTTTTTCTGGGAACTAAGGTTAGGTAACAAATTTAATCTATGTTTTATTCTTTTTATTTAAATATTTTATTTATTTATTTTTTTAACAGAGATTAGGGTAGGGGTTTATTTACAGAAGAGTGGGTGCTTCACATTTACCGCTGATTGTAAAGTCCACACTCAAATACAGATCCTGTGACTCCCCCAACAGCCACACAAAATGGTGACAGAGGTGCCTCTTGGTGTTCTTGGCTTATATATACTTTCCTCCTCCCCCCACATGCAGCTAAGGTGGACTGAATGGATGGTAGGGGTAACTGACTTCCCCCTCGACTCCTTGATGAGTGTGGGAAGAAGGTGTGACTGTAGCTTGCCAGCATAGTGGTGGGAGGACCTTTCTACTTAACACTCCATCCCTTTCTCTGGCTGTTACATTCTTTCTGCCAACATCTTCCACAAAAGTCCCTGAGCCTTGGAGGGGTGGTAGGTGTGGGATGATCTTCCATTGTGGCAAGGCACTGAACTTTCAGGTCTCTGCAACATCTGTTTTCCATTGGCTGTTGGCCAGTTTCAGAGGGATTCCATCTATTATAAGGATTTGGTGCTAGGATCCACAGATGAGGGAGAACATAGGTCTTTTGTTTTTCTGAGTCTGTGTTACTTCACTTAGTATAACAGTTTCTAGATCCATCCATTTACCTGCAAATTTCATTATTTCATCTTTCTTCACTGCTGAATAGAATTACATTGTGTAAATACAACACATTTTCATTAACGACTCGTCAGTTGAGGGTCACTTAGGCTGCTTCTATCTTTTAGCTATTGTGAAAAGAACAGCAACAAACATGGTTGTATAAATCTCTCTACACTAGGATGAGTCCTTTGGGTATATGCCAAGAAATGGAATAACTGGGTCATATGGTACATTCATTTTTAGTTTTTTAAGAGTTCTCCACACTGTTTTCCATAGAGGTTGCCTGAGTTTTCAATCCCACCAGCAGTGAATGAGTGTTCCCCTTTCTCCACATCCTCGCCAGCATTTAGTATCATTTGTTCTCTTGATCCTAGCCATTCTGACTGGGGTAAGGGGAAACTTAAGGTGGTTTTAATTTGCATTTCCCTAATTACTAACGATGCTGAATACTTTTTAAGATGTTTCTTAGCCATCTTTATTTATTCCTTTGAGAACTCTCTGCTTATATCCTTAGCCCATCTTTTAATTGGGTCCTTTGCTTTCTTGCTTTTTTGTTTTTTGAGTTCTTTATAGATTCTGGATGTTAAACCTCTCTCAGCTGTGTCACTTGTGAAGATTTTTTTCCCACTCTGTGGGTTTTCTCTTCACTGTCTTGATTGTTTTCTTTTGCTGTACAGAAGCTTTTGATTTTAATGAGGTCCCACTTGTTGATTGTTGACCTTATTTCCTGAGCAACTGCTGTCCGATTTAGAAAATTCTTTCCTACACCTATATCTTATAGTTACTGCCAATATTTTCTTCTAATAGTTTCAGGGTTTCCAGTTTCACATTGAAGTCTTTGTTCCACTTGAAGTTGCCTTTTGTTCAAGGTGGAAGATAAGGATCTACTTTCATTCTTCTATAGGTGGAGCCAAGGAAGATTTTTCTTTCTCCCTCAACTATAATAGACATTTTTGCTGAGTAAAGTGTCCTGGGCTGGTGTCTATTGTCATTTAGAACTGGAAATACCTTGGTCCAGGCTCTTCTGGCTTTCATAGTTTGCAATGATAAGTCAGCTGTAATTCTGATGGGCTTTCCTTTGTATGTGACTTGTTTTTCTTTTGATGCTTTCAATATTCTCTCTTTGTTCTGTACATTTAGTGTTTTTACTATGGTATGTCTTATGGATTTTCTTTTCTATTCCTGTCTATTTGGTGTTCCATGTGCTTCTTGTATTAGTATGGGGTTGTTTTTCCTTAATTTGGGGAAATTCTCTTGTACAGTCCTGTTTAAGATTTGGTCAATACCATTAACCTGAGATTCTTCTCCTTCCTCTATGCCTATGATATGTATATTTGGTCTTTTCATGGTGTCCCACATCTCCTGCATATTCCATTCCTGTGTTTTTTTTTAATTTTTCATATTCTTTGCTTGAGTGATCCAATTCTTCAACTTTATCCTCCAGTGTTGATATTCTGTTTTCCATTTCATTCATTCTAGCAGTGAGGCTTTCCCCTGTTGTTTCAAGTTGGCTTATTGAGTTTTGCACTTCCTTCTTCATTTCTGCCCAAGTTTTCTTCAATGTTTCTATCACTTTTGTGAATTCATTCAGAAGTTTATCCCTATCTTCTTTTAGTTCTTTGATTTGGTCTTTGTGCGTGTATGTTCTTTAAATTCATTCAATTCCTTGATCATGTTTATGACTGTTCTTTTAAATTCTTTGTCCTGGTTATCTCTAGGGGGTTCTCCTTGTAGAACTCTTCTACAGGACTGGTGGAGTTTCATGGGGACATAATTTTTTGGCTTTCCATTTTGTTATTTTTTCCTTGTGATTTTGGCATGTGACTTTCTTTTGTTGTTTGTTGGTTCTGGTATGAAAATCAAGTCTTTTGTTGAGCTGAGGTTTGCTTCTGTTTGTATTATTGGTGTGCCTTTGTTGTTTTCTTCTTGCGTTTGTACAGCTGGATGGTCTAGGTTTCAGGTTCTCTCAGATTTTATTTTGGAGGGAACTGATGGCTTCAGATCGGCTACTCAGGACCTCCTACAGAGGCCCAAGTCAGGCTCCAGTCAGGTACACTCGGGCTTCCTTCTAATGTTTGGACTCCTACTAGCAGGTACTCAGAGCACAATATGGGAAATGCCCTAAGGGGAGGCCCAACTTGGCACTCTCTGGCAGTCTGCTGAGCTCTCAGCCCCTATACTAGGCAGAGGCCAGATCAGATGCTCTCAGGCACTCTGCTGAGTTCTCAGAGTCTAAGCCAGACAGAGGCCAGAACAGCCACTCTCGAGGCTATCTGCTAAGGTCTGAACCTTACCCTACCCTAGGGCAGAGGTCTGCCCTGGTGCCATAGGAGGGGCCTCAAATAATCCCAGTTAGGAGTTTGGTATGGCGCGATTTGAGGAAGCTCACCACCATGAGGATGCTGGATCCAGGTGCTCTCAGGACATCTGCTGAGTTCTCAGCATCTAAACAAGATGGAGGCCAGAACAGCCACTCTCAAGCTGTCTCTGTTTTATTTTTATTAGTATTTTATTTATTAATTTATTTTATGTGTACAAGTGTATTGCCTGCATGTGTGTAAGTGCACCTGTGTTATATGACCTTGAGGTCAGAAGAGGGTCAAAAGAGGGCATCAGATACCCTGGAACTGGAGTTATGGATGGTTATTAGCTACCATGTGGGTACTGGAAATCAAACTCGGGTCCTCTGCAAGAGCAGCCAGTGCTCTTAACCACTGAGCCATCTTTCCAGCCCCCTATATTTTATTCTTCAAAGGTAAATGTACTCTGTGTTAATACTCCTAACGGGTAAGTGCTGCTGTGTTTTCCCTTTAAACAGAGAACTAAATGTATTAATCCCAGGCTGAAGTGCAGCAATTTATTTTAAATAAATTGAGGAAGATATTCTCTTATTCAAACTCATTGCAGAGTTAATATGTTAGAGGGTAAGCCCCTAAATGACTAAATGACAGAGCTTGTCTTAGAGACAGAACAGAAAGTATCTCAGGAAAAGAAACAGGAACCATGCAAGAGCAGAAATAATAATATGATAATGTTTTTAAAAATATGACTGGGGCACTGCCAATACTGGTTCCTGCAATTCATACTTCAGGTAGAGACTTTCAAAGCCCTTCCCACCCTCTATGCAGCCAGGATCACTTGGCTCCCATTACCTGGACTCTAGACAGTTCCAGAACCTTTTCCAGAGTCTGCCTTCTTCCAATCCTCTGGGACCCTGTGACTTAGGACCACATGGTTCAGCAACCATACTCCATGTAGACACTCCCAACACCCTTCCCTGTCTTCACCCTCTTCCCTGATAGGATTGCTTGACTCCTGGTACTAAGACTCCAGGTAGACATTTCTAGAACCCTTCTTCCTGTCAGGCAGGTAGTCCCAGTGCCTGTCTCCCTCCCCCACCAGTCACCACGCCCACCCTGCCACCTGGGAATGGGATGCATCCTGTAACCTTGAACAGTAGTAGAGACCTTCGTTCTGGTGTTCATGCCACCCTCCTCCACCTGAGGTCAGTTTGACCCTGCCTCAGCCAACCATCACTTTTAGAACCAGCTGAGCCTTCGACAGACTTCTCAAAATCAGCAGTAAGAATGTTTTAACTCTAGGGAAGGTTTGCTCCTAGGCTTAGAAGTGCTCAGATCCCTAGCTGTATGGAGAATATGTCTGAACCCCATTCACACATTAACACAGAATACCCCAGACTGAGCTATTAGCACCAATCAGCTAGTCCAATCTGACAAATTGAAGTAACAACGAAGAGCCATACATCCTCCCAATAAAGTGAGACAAGACACCCAAAGAACACCACCACCAACTCAACTCTAGATGCCTAGGTCCCAAGATAAAAATGCAAGCAACATGAATAACTAAGACAATGTGTCTCATCCAGAAGTTAGTACCCCCCTTTGCAATGTCTCCAGAGAACAACTTAACTGATACACATGGCAATGACTGAAAAATTGCAATTATAAATACGTTCAAGGCACTCAAAGGACATGAATAAACTCTGGAATGAAGACCTTGAATACAAACAAAGAATTGGATGAAAAAAGAAGACAATCCAAGGTATGGAAATGGAATTTAATAAAGAAATATAACTTACAGAGAAACCAAACTGAAATAGAACTTGAAACACTCAGTCAGCATAATAAAACACTCGGTGGAAAGCCTCATCAATAGAATGGATCAAGTGGAAAAGAGAAGATCAAGATCCGAAGAAAACTAGATGAATTGAATCATTCAAATAAAATTTTTACATCTTCAAAAAATCAAGAATGAAATATGCAGGAACTATGGGACACTATATAAAGACCAAATATATACATAGACCAATCATGGGTATTGTTCAAGTTTGCTTCTCCATTTCTGTGGAAAAACACTGAGCAATACCAACTTGGGGAGGAAAGGGTTTATTTAGCTTACATTTCCTGGGTCACAGTTCATCACTAAGAAAGCCCAAGGTAGGAACTTAGGCCAGGAACCTGGAAGCAGGAGCTGAAGCACAGGCCATGAAGGAATACTGCTTACTGGTTGTTCCCCTGGTTCATGCTTGACCTGTTTTCTTATACAACATAGACTCACCTCCCCAGGAGTGGCACTGCCCACAATGGACTGGGCCCTCCCACATCACTCAACAATCAAGAAAATATCCCACAGACATGGCCTCAGGCCAGTCCAATGGAGGAAATTCCCCAATTGAGGCTCCCTCTACCCAGGTGTGTCAAGTTAACACTAAAGCTATCCAGCATAGTTGAGCTCTGCCAACTTGACACCCAAAACACATTGATACTAAACCGCAACCTTTTCATTTCTTGTCTCCAAGATATGACGTTAACACTAATATCACAACATAAGACAGTACAACCTTAAAAGCCCCCACAGTCCTTAAAAAATTCGAACACCTAAAAGTTCACAGTCTCTTTTAAAAGTCTCTTAACTGTGAGCTCCTGTAAAATCTGAAACAAGTTAAGAACGTCTTATTTCCAAGGAAGAATTTCTAGAGCAATAAGAGAGTTAAAGGGGAAAAGGGAGAAAATAGGAAAGGAAGATATCCAAGTATTCTAATTTGCAGATGATATGAGCCTATACATAAAAGACCCTAAACACTCCATCAAAAAACTCTTAGAGTTGATAAACACATTCATCAATATAGTAGGATACAAAATTAGCACACAAAAATCAGCAGACTCCTTATACACCAACAACCAAAACATTAAGGAAGAAATCAGGGAAACAGTCCCATTCAAAACAGCCTCAAAAAACCAAAACCTTCTGAAAATAAATCTAACAAAGAAAGTGAAAGACTTGTATAATAAAAACTTTAAGACACTGAAGAAAGAAATTGAAAAAGCAGAAGATGGAAAGACCTCCCTTGCTCATAGATCAGTAGAATTAATATTATGAAAAATCGCTGTCCGACTAATAACAATCTAGTGATCCAATTCAACATCAAAACTGCACCACAATTCTTCACAGAAATTGAAAAAAAAATCTCAAATTTCATATGGAAATACACACTGAAAACAGGATATCCAAAACAATCCTGAACACTAAAAGAAGAGTTGGGGTAGTCACCATCTCTGGTTTCAAATTATAATATAGAGCTGTAATAATAAAATAGCTTGGGACTGGCATAAAAATAGATTGATGATCAATGGAATTGATTTGGAGATCCATATTTAAGTTCACACAGTTTTAACCACCTCATTTTTGGCAAAGGGGCAAAGGAGCAAAGAGAAACCATCTTCAGTAAATGGTGCTGGTCAAACTGGACAGCTACATGTAGAAGAATGAAACTAGATTCCTATTTCTCACCATGCACAAAACTCAGCTCCAAATGGATGAAGGACTTCAACATAAGACCTGATATCCTGAATCTGATAGAGGAGAAAGTAGGGAATACACTGATACTTAGGGGCATAGGAAAGGAATTTCTGAACAGGACCCTTATGGTATAGGCACCAAAACCAACAGTTAACAAATGGGACATCAGGAAAATAAAGATTGTGTTCAGCAAAAGACATCATCATTCTAGTGAAGAGAAGACCTACAGAATGGGAAAAATCCTTGCCACCTATACAGATGATTTGTACCTAGAATATACAAAGAAGTAAAAAGAAGCCAAGCCCCCCCAACCCCAAAACCAAACCAAACAACAACAAAAAACAACCATGAATCATCTATCTATCTATCTATCTATCTATCTATCTATCTATCTATCTA